>NC_073412.1:7121628-7334128 GCF_028641065.1 Leucoraja erinaceus | reverse complement strand
AAGGGTGTCAAATAAGGAGTGAAATGAAAAGCCGGAGGGAGGGATGTTGGTGGAAGAGGCGGGCGAGGTATCAATAGACAATAGGTGCAGGAGTAGGCCATTCGGCCCTTCTAGCCAGCACCACCATTCAATGTGATCATGACTGATCATCCCCAATCAGTACCCCGTTCCTGCCTTTTCCCCCATATCCCCTGACTCCGCTATTTTTAAGAGCCCTGTCTAGCTCTCTCTTGAAAGCATCCAGAGAACCTGCCTCTACCGCCCTCTGAGGCAGAGAATTCCACAGACTCACCACTCTCTGTGAGAAAAAGTGTTTCCTCATCTCCGTTCTAAATGGCTTACCCCTTACTCTTAAACTGTGTGTGTGGCCCCTGGTTCTGGACTCCCTCAACATCGGGAACATGTTTCCTGCCTCTAGCGTGTCCAAGCCCCTAACAATCAATAAGATGCCTTCTCATCCTTCTAAACTCCAGAGTGTACAAGCCCAGCTGCTCCATTCTCTCAGCATCTGACAGTTCCGCCATCCCGGGAATTAACCTTGTATCAATAGAATGCAGGTGCTATAACAATATTTAAAAGACATTTGTTCAGGTACCTGAAGCCTCGTGCTTTAGATATTCTCGCCATGGGAAAAATATTTTTTCCCCTCTACCTTCTATATTCTTTTAGAGATATAGCGTAGAAACAGGCCGTTCAGTAAACCGTTACAACGTTGACCAGCGATCACCTATACACTAGTTCTATCCTACACATTAGGGACAATTTGTAGAAGCTACAACCTGTACATCTTTGGGATGCGGGAGGAAACCGGAGCACCTGGAGAAAACCCACGCGGTTACAGGGAGAGTATACAAACTGTGTACAGACAGCACCGTACAGTCAGGATCGAACCTCTACCGCTGCCTCCCTCATCTCCGTGATAGTTTTTTGTGCACTTTCATCAGACACCTCCTTAGCCTTTCAGCTTTCCCAACTCCAGGGAAAACAAACCCAGCCCCATTCCAATCTCTCCTTGTGGCTGCAAAGCTCGAAAACAGAAACTCCTCTGTACTCTCCCCTCCGCAAGTTGAGAGCATGTGTCATGTTCAGCAACATAAGAGGAGTTTTTTTTTTGAATGGAGGGAATAGCGAACTCTTATCGAAAACAAATGAGCACTCTGTGGCAGAAACAGACTGAGCCCTCCCGGATATAACACAATCGGATAGTGTATACTTAGGGTGCGGCAATGTGTCAAAGTCTACCTGGACTCTGGCCAGCTGCAATCACACCCAAGGGTGGTGGTTGTATGGAATGAGCTGCCAGAGGAGGGAGTGGGGGCTGGGACTATCATTTAAGAAACAGTCAGACAGTTACATGGATAGGACAGCTTTGAAGGGCTATGGGCCAAATGCAGGCAGGTGGGACTAGCTTAGCTGGGACATGTTGGCAAGTTGGGCCAAAGGGCCTGTTTCCACACAGTACCAATCTATGACTAGAAAGGACAGCAAGCTTTTAGATACTATAAACTGTAGAGAAAGTCGATGAAAATTCCATTAAAATATACATTTCTTTGACAAATAGCAGACATTCCAATCTAAAACTAAGTCAAAACCAATTTAACTGATAGCTCGTGGTTAGGAAGGAACTGTGCAGATGCTGGAAAATCGAGGGTAGACAAAAATGCTGGAGAAACTCAGCGGGTGCAGCAGCATCTATGGAGCGAAGGAAATAGGCAACGCTTCGGGCCGAAACCCTTTGGGTTTCGACCCGAAACGTTGCCTATTTCCTTTGGGTTTTGGCCCGAAACATTGCCTATTTCCTTCGCTCTATAGATGCTGGAGAAACTCAGCGGGTGCAGCAGCATCTATGGAGCGAAGGAAATAGGCAACGCTTCGGGCCGAAACCCTTCTTCAGACTGATGCTCCTTTTGATGCCTGTTCTGTGCAGTTTCAACTGCAGTTAAACCGATTGAAAATGTCTATAAAATGTAAATCTATTTAAAATAACAATTGTGGGATTTAAAGTAAGGTATAAACATTGAATTAAGGTTTTAATGTTATGTCTTTGCACTAAATGTTGCAACCTTTATCCTTTAACCTTGCACGGTGTGTGGCTTGAATGTAATCATGGAATCTTTTCTTAACTAGATGGCTAACAAAATCTTTTCACTGCCTCTCGGTACACATGACAATAGTAAACCAAACTAAACTAAATCAGTGCGAACAGGTAATCGATGGTTGGAGTGGGCTTGGTGGGACGAGGGGGTAGAAATCTTGCTGCATCTTTAAAATTCAGTGTGCCAGTGGCATTAGTTGGAGAAGCCTAGACTGAGAAATGACACAGGAGAAACTCAGCGGGTGAGGCAGCATCTATGGAGCAAAGGAATAGGTGACGTTTCGGGTCGAGACCCTTCATTTCCCACTCAAACTCGGACAAAACTCGGATTAATAGCCAATAATCTGTTTATTTGCACTTTATCAGTTTAATTATTCATGTGTGGATATATTTATACAATGGTATATGGACACACTGATCTGTTCAGTATTCATGCCTACCATGTTCTGGTGTGCTAAAGCAAAGCAAGAATTTAATTGTCCTATCAGGGCCACATGACAATAAAGCTCTCTCTCTCTCTCTCTCTCTCTCATTAGTCTGAAGAAGGGTCTCGACCCGAAACGTCACCTATTCCTTCACTCCATAGATGCTGCCTCACCCGCTGAGTTTCTCCAGCATTTTTGTCTACCTTCGATTTTTCCAGCATCTGTAATTCCTTCTTAAAGAAATGACACCTGGTGACATGCTGAATAGTTTCCTTGATCCCCATTCCCTTTGTCCTATTTTCACACCTTACACTTCATTTTCTATGTATCTCCCTCTCCCCTGACATCAGTCTGAAGAAGGGTCCCGACCTGAAACATCACCCGTTCCTTCTCTCCAGAGATGCTGCCTGCCACTCCAACATTTCGTGTCTATCTACAGTTTCTTTCTGCTTTGTACATGTTCATACATGCTCGTTGCTACCCGACGCTAGCACAGTTCAAGCCGCAGGAGATCGCATGCAAGTGAAACATCTGCACCTTATTTTGGAAATAAATAACCAGAATTTAATTGAACAAAAGACAGCGAAGCAAATCTATCAATGGGTTCATGGTACACAGCAAAGCGAATACTCACACTGATGAATGGCTGATCGATCGAAGGTAATTTTGCACCTTAAGAAAGAGTCCACAGGGCTTGAGTCGGAAAATCAGTGCGGACTGAAAACAGGGTGAGGTATTTGTGTGCCCTTTGCTCCAATCAGAATGACGTTGATATCACCTACGTAGCCACAGTTGAGTTGGTAATCAGATCTGTTTTTTTAACAATGCATTATTCTTTCCATTATTTATTTTCCTCCCCTTTCATTTATGTCTCCTGGTGGTTGAAGCAACTCATTGTTTTCTCAGGGCTCGTGGTGGACGGAATAGAAATGGTGCTACCTGCCTCCAAGTTGAAGGGGGAGGAGAGTTATGTATGAAATATAATGAACATACTTGATGTCTTGCACAATGGTACGCATGCGCAAGGGGGAGACTCAATGTGGCGTTCAGATTCAAGAAGTTTGTTAGTTGACTCCGTGTCTGAGTGTTATTTAAAGTCCGTTCCAAGCAACAAATGTACAACAGAATTTTGAAGAAGGAGTAAAAGACTATTGGACATCTTAACATAATGACATGATTGCCCCATACACAATTGCACAACCCTCCCTTGCCTAACCATTCCATCCGCCATAAAACTCTGGCCATCTGCTGGGGAGAAGGAATAGGTGACGTTTCGGGTTGAGACCCTTCTTCAGACCTGAAGCATTTTTGTGTCTATCTTCGGTGTAAACCAGCATCTGCAGTTCCCTCCTGCACATTCTGTCTGTCCGATGACTCAGAAATCCTGTCGGAAGGAACTGCAGATGCTGGTTTACACTAAAGGCAGACACAAAAAAAGCTGGAGTAACTCAGCGGGACAGGCAGCATCGCTGGAGAGAAGGAATGGGTGGCGTTTCGGGTCGAGATCCTTCTTCAGAAATCCTGTGGTCAGTTCATCTGTGTTTACCACCTTCCCAGAAACTGAGCTGGACCCTGGTTCCAGCGCTTTGCTCAAACTACCTGGGCCCTGGTTTACACACAAACCTCAACACCTTAACAGCAGAATTAGGCCATTCAGCCCATCGAGTCTACTCCGCCATTCAATTATAGAGTGCAGGAGAACCCGCTGGCTGTACTGTACCTAATGAAACCAGGTATACCCTCTTGGGAGCTGTCGGAGCGGACAACAAGTCAAGTTTCATTGGCATCAGGGCTGTGAGAACCAACCCTGGTGCTGAGGCTCAAAAGGGAAGAGTGGCATCAGGCAGGGCAACCCGATAGTCAGAGGTATGGACAGGAGATCCTGTGGCTACAGGCGAGACTCCAGCATGGCATCCTCGAGAGGGAGGGGGAGCAGACAAAGTTTGTCGTGCATGTTGGCACAAACGATATTGGTAGGAAGAGGAAGGAGTTTCTGCAACAAGAGTTTCAGCAATTATGTAAAAGGCTCAAAAGCAGGACCTCCAGGACAGTTATCTCTGGATTGCTCCCAGCGCCTCGTGCTGGTGAAGGTCAGAGCAGGAAGATATGGGGAAATGAATGTGTGGCTGATTGATTTTTCTGAAGACATGATCAAAAAGGTCGATGAGGGCAGATCTGTAGATGTTGTGTAGATGGATTTCAGTAAGGCATTCAACAAGGTTGAAGAGCAACATGGTAGGCTGCTCTGGAAGGTAAGATCGCATGGGATCCAAGGAGAGATAGCTGAATGGATAGCAAATTGGCTCCGTGGAAGGAAGCAGAAGGTGATGGTGGAAGGTTGCTTCTCGGACTGGAGCCCTGTGACTAGTGGTGTGCCACAGGGTTGGGTGCTGGGCCCGTCACTGTTTGTCATCTACATCAATGATTTGGATGAGAACATACAGAGCAAGATTAGCAAGTTTGCTGTTGATACAAACGTGGGTGGTTTTGCAGATAGTGAAGATGGTTGTGACAGATTGCAGCAGGATCTAGATCGATTGGCCAGGTGGGCGGAGGAATGGTTGATGGAATGTGAGGTGAACAGAGAAATGTGAGGTGTTGCGTTTTGGGACGTCTAACAAGGGCAGGACCTACACAGTGAATGGTAGGCCTCTGGGTAGTGTTGTCAAGCAGAGGGATCTAGGTACATGGTTCCTTGAAAGTGGAGTCACAGGTAGATAAGCTGGTCATAAAGGCTTTTGGCACATTGGCCTTCACCAGTCAGAGTATTGAGTATAGAAGTTGGGAAGTCATGTTGCAGTTGTATAAGACGTTGATGAGACCACATTTAGAGTATAGTGTTCAGTTCCCATGTTGTAGGAAAGATGTTGTCAAGGTTTTGAGAAGGTTTACGAGGATGTTGCCAGGACTAGAGTGTCTGATCGATGGGGAGAGGTTGAGTAGGCTGGGTCTCTACTCTTTCGAGAGCAGGAGGATGAGGTGTGATCTTATAGGAGGAGAGCCTCAGATTGGAGGGAACATCCTCAGAAGAAAATAACATACCTTTAGAAAGGAGATGTGGTGAATCTGTGGAATTCATTGCTAATGGCGGTGTCATTGGGTATTTTCAAAGTGGTGATTGATATGTCTTTGAGTCAAAGGCTACAGGGTGGGAGATTGCAACCTTCATGTGGCCCGCCCTGTTTCGACTAATGCAATCAACTCGACGTGCACAAACGGAAGATCAAAATAGAACAAGTTGTCCAACAACTTTAGGCTGTGCACGCCACACAAAAGAAGATCCAAGGCTACAGGAAGAAGGCCCGAGAATAGGGTTGGAAGAGAAAGATAGATCATCCATGATTGATTAGTGGAGTAGGCTCAATGAGCCAAATGGCCTTATTCTGCTCCTATGACATGAACATATGCTCAGTGGTACTGAGCATATGGTACATAAAGAATACAGATGGGAGCTCTTTATTTAAGACTCAACCTATGCCATTTGGGTCAATGCATATGGTCCATGGTTCTAGGTCCTATAGTCCTCTTCTCTTTGTGAAGGAACGAACTGCAGATGCTGGTTTACACCAAAGATAGACACAACAGTTAGAAACTAAGTTACAGAGATAGGTTGAATAAGTTAGGTCTTTATTCTCTGGAGCGCAGAAGGTTAAGGGGGGACTTGATAGAGGTCTTTAAAATGATGAGAGGGATAGACAGAATTGATGTGGACAAGCTTTTCCCTTTGAGAATAGGGAAGATTCAAACAAGAGGACATGACTTCAGAATTAAGGGACAGAAGTTTAGGGGTAACATGAGGGGGAACTTCTTTACTCAGAGAGTGGTAGCGGTGTGGAATGACCTTCCAGTGGAAGTGGTGGAGGAAGGTTCATTGGTATCATTTAAAAATAAATTGGATAGGCATATGGATGAGAAGGGAATGGAGGGTTATGGTATGAGTGCAGGCAGGTGGGACTAAGGGGAAAAAAAGTTGTTCGGCACGGACTTGTAGGGCCGAGATGGCCTGTTTCCGTGCTGTAATTGTTATATGTTATATGGTTATAACATGCTGGAGTAATTCAGTGGGACAGGCAGCATCTCTGGCAGTCACCCATTCCTTCTACCCAGAGATTGTGCCAGGCCCCATCTCTTTCCTTGATTACCCCCCTTGTCCATAACACACTCACAAACTGTCTTAGGATTTCCCTCGCTCCTGCCTGCCCGTGCTATTTCGTGAAATCTCTTCAAACTCCGAGTTGCTTTTGCTGGAGTTCCTCGGCACTTTCTCGCCCGTTTTCAGTTTCCTATGTCTGACATAAGTCTCACTTCCGTTGCACGGGTTTTGTAACATCAGAGTGTAAACTGTCACCTAGTTACCTGGGCGAGGTATATGCGTCACTTTGTTTGGAGAGTGGGGTGGAGACTCAGCCCTAACTGGCTGATCTGTGTAACTGATTATAAACTCAACCTGAGACGTGTAGGTCACTCATTCACACATCTCCCCATTCAGAACTAGAACATAGAAACCTAGAAAATAGGTGCAGGAGGAGGCCATTCAGCCCTTCGAGCCAGCACCGCCATTCATTGTGATCATGGCTAATCGTCCCCAATCAATAACCCGTGCCTGCCTTCTCCCATATCCCTTGACTCCACTAGCCCCTAGAGCTCTATCTAACTCTCTCTTAAATCCATCCAGTGACTTGGCCTCCACTGCCCTCTGTGGCAGGGAATTCCATAAATTCACCACTCTCCGGGTGAAAATGTTTTTTTCTCACCTCAGTCTTAAATGACCTCCCCTTTATTCTAAGACTGTGTGGCCCCTGGTTCTGGACTCGCCCAAAATTGGGAACATTTTTCCTGCATTTAGCTTGTTCAGTCCTTTTATAATTTTATATGTTTCTATAAGATATCCCCCTCATCCTTCTACACTCCAGAAACATGTTTCTTAAAACCAAAATACTGCAAATGTTGTCAATGTGGAATAAAGCTACTCAGCATATATTGGGACTGGTTTATTACTGTCAGGTGCACCTGTAATACAGTGCTGTTGAGAAAGATCAGGTGAGTTTTGAGCCACGTTGCACTTTGTCACTGTGTATGTGCAATAACGACTCCTTGTTAGTGGATTATTACAGGTGTCAGGGTGGGTGGGGAGAAAGCAGGAGAATGCGGTTGAGGGGAGGAGATAGATCAGCCATGGTGGAGTAGACCAGATGGGCCGAATGGCCTAATTCTGCTCCCAGAAACTCTGAACCTATGGAATCCAATCCTACCCCTTGCAACTGAATACTACAGCCCACCTCTTGTGTTATCATGGGCTTATTTCCCAATGGTGTTTGGCACTTGTGAAGGGCAAAAAAAGTCAGTGGTGGGTCAAGGGTTGGTGGGATGACCCAGTTAGTGATGGGGCGGGGGTCTGACACCCCCCCCATGGTCACTGGTCCACGGTTGTGGTCATCGGGTGAGCCGGTCAGGTGAAGAATAAACTGACCACCAACAGCCATGTTACGGTGGATGGAACACGGGGACTATATTGGACCTGCTGCTGGGGAAACATTCACACAGAGCTGGAAGCCACGGTAACACGTTAACGACACGTTAAGCACACGGACAGAGTCGGGAGAGGGAGCTCAGCGTCTGCCAGAGGCCAGGGGTGAAGGGACCTTGATGTCCTGTCCCCTCTGCAGTCTCTTCTCACACTCGGTCAGGTAATTCACCCCATCTACCACCACCTGGACCTGCTGCACCTGCAGGGGGCAGCAAACCCCCTGCCGTTAGAACCCGCGGCACCCCTGGAGAACACAGCGGTCAGTGGGAGACTGACCCCCCCCCCCCCATCACTGTCACTGTCACCTCCACCCTCGCCCACCAAATGTCCCACCCCCCCCCATCCACACCCCACCCCCACCCAACCCCCCTCCCCCACCAAATGTACCACCACCTCCCTCCCCCACCATACCCCACCCCCTCCTTCCCCTCCCTTCTCTACCCCCTTGCACTCTCCCTCCCCTCTTCTCTCCTCCCGTCTCCCCATCCCCTCTGTAGATTGGTTATTTCATACTAGCCTGTTTATAGTGTTTGTTAGTAGTGGCTCCACCTATTATGTGCTTCATATTGTCAAGACCCTCCTTACTCTAGATAGAATGAGTAGCAGCTCAGAGGTATGATGTCTGCAGATATGCTATATGTAAATTTAATAAATATGTTTTGTATCTTGATATGTGTTCGTCGACTCATTACATGGTGTCAGAAGTGGGATTCGAACCCACGCCTCCCTCATCTCCCCTCCACTCTCCTTTCTCCACCTCCCTCTTCCCCCAGCTATCATCACTCCTTCCGCCACCTCCCTCTGCCTCCTCCTGCTCCCATTGTTCCTCCACACCCGCCGTGCCTTCTCTCGGACTGTTTGTTCGTGTACGGTGTGGGACATGTATGGAACGGACTGTTGACCTACCTCGGACGTGCCCAGCCGGTCAAGATTGGAGATGTCGACCACACCGTCGATGTCCACTGTGTTCTCTCCCCGCGGCCCGCGTTTCTCGAGCCGCAGGTTCTCCAGGATCTTGGGGAAGCGAGGATCCTGAAACATGGGAACTGATTGAGTGGACCAGTGCCTCCATACGCCAGCCAGGCCGCCTGTCCCACCACAGTGAGTGCATGGTCCCCACCCCTCGCACACAAGGCGAAGGCTCGGGCTGGAAACGCCCATTATACTGGGAAAGAGCAACACGAGGAAGTGAGAGGGGGGGGTGGAGACCATTCTGCCCCTCACAAGCACCCTTGCTGCTTCACAGTATCACGGTGGTGCAGCAGTAGAGTTGCTGCCTTACAGCGCCAGAGACCCGGGTTTGATCCTGACTATGGGTGCTGTCTGCACGGAGTTTGCACGCTCTCCCTGTGACCGCGTGGGTTTTCTCCGGCTGCTCCGGTTTCCTCCCACACTCCAAAGACGTGCATGTTTGTAGGTAAATTGGTGTTGGTTTAAAAAAAATTGTGAGTTGTTGCTGCTGGTGTGGCGTGTGGGATAGTGCTTGTGTATGGGGTGATCATCAAGGCCAGTCTGAAGAAATTCCACATCGCAGCGAGCAACTGGGAGCACATTGCACTGGACGGGCAGGCGCTCCTGGAGGAAATCTGCGCGGGAAGGAGCTCCATGTCACGAAATGGAACTACACCGTGTTGCAGAGACAAAGAGACAGCACTATAAGGAGAGAGGGAGAGAGAAGGGGGCTCAACGACTACCAACCACCACCAGTCTACACTGCCCACGTTGCACCAAGGTGTGTGGATCGCAGCTGTGTGTAAATTTAATAAACATGTGTTGTATCTTAACCATATAACCATATAACAATTACAGCACGGAAACAGTGGGCCATCTCGACTCTCCCTTCTAGTCCGTGCCGAACTACATAATCTCCCCTAGACCCCCATCTACCTGCGCTCAGTCATACCATAACCCTCCATTCCCTTCCCATCCATATAACTAGACCAATTTATTTTTAAATGATAAAAACGAACCTGCCTCTTCCACCTTCACTGGAAGCTCATTCCGCACCGCTACCACTCTCTGATAAAAGAAGTGCCCCCTCATGTTACCCCTAAACTTCAGTCCCTTAATTCTCAAGTCATGTCGCCTTGTTTGAATCTTCCCTACTCTCAGTGGGATGTGTGATGTGTGTTCGAGTCGACTCATTACATGGTGTCAGAAGTGGGATTCGAACCCACGCCTCCCTCATCTCCCCGCGAATCGACCTCTACAGGCATCTGCAGACCCACAAGTAGATGACCCCTATGGAGAGGAGAGGACAGTCATACTCGTTTCAAGTGACAGCCGATGATGATAGTCATTGATTGGCATGGCCTCGGTAGACCGAAAGGGCATGTTTCTGTGCTGTATCACTATCAATTCTCTTCCACTGTTCACAGGTGCTTGGATGATCATCAGAATGGATTAGAGGATTTGCAGAGCTGTGGGGAAAGGTTGGGCAAACTCGGATTGTTTTCTCTGCAACATCGGAGGCTGAGAAGTGAAATGGAAGTACAACGAGATCTGGGGGTCCTTGTTGATCAGTCACTGAAAGTAAGCAAGCAGGTACAGCAGGCAGTGAAGGAAGCGAATGGCATGTTGGCCTTCATAACAAGAGGAGTTGAGTATAGGAGCAAAGGGGTCCTTCAGCAGTTGTACGGGGCCCTAGTGGGACCACACCTGGAGTATTGTGTGCAGTTTAGGTCTACAAATTTGAGGAAGGACATTCTTGCTATTGAGGGAGTGCAGCGAAGGTTCACCAGGTTAATTCCCAGAATGGCGGGACTGTCATATGTTGATAGAATGGAGCAGCTGGGCTTGCTGGAGTTTAGAAGGATGAGAGGGCATCTTATTGAAACATAAGAGATTATTAAGGGTTTGGACTCGCTAGAGGCAGGAAACATGTTCCCGATGTTGGGGGAGTCCAGAACCAGGGGGCCACAGATTAAGAATAAGGGGTAAGCCATTTAGAATAGAGATGAGGAAAAACATTTTCACACAGAGGGTTGTGAGTCTGTGGGATTCTCTGCCTCAGAGGGCGGTGGAGGCCAATTCTCTGTGTGCTTTCAAGAGAGAGTTGGATAGAGCTCTTAAAGATAGCGGATATGGGGAAAAGGCAGGAACGGGGTACTGAGTGTGGGTGATCAGCCATGATCACAGTGAATGGCGGTGCTGGCTCGACGGGCTGAATGGCCGACTCCTGCACCTATTGTCTATTGTCTAAGGTGTGAAAAACAAGTTTAACGGAGATGGGCTGGGCAAGTCTTTTTGGATGCAGGCACGGACGTAACCCCGGAAAAGGGGCCGGCAGCCGACCGCTGTGCGGCCATCGACTGCCCGCTGCCTGGACCCGCGAATGGCCATCTTGGCCAGGCCCAGGAGCAGACCGACTGGGAGACCCCCTCCTCCCTCCCGACCCTCCCCTCTCTGTGGTCTCTACCCTGGGAGTGTGTGCCGGGACAGAGCAGAGCTAGTCTGTATCCCACCCTTGCACACTCCGAGACCATGTGCAGGATAGTAAGTGAATCTACACATACTGCAGGAAAACGGGGCCAAGATGGAAGATAGGTGAGTGCAGCACAGAAACAGAGCTATAATTGTTGTGCCAAACGTAATGCCTAATTAAACTAATCTCCTCTGTCCGAACATAATCCATGTTCCTCCGTTCCTGCCTACCGAAAAGCCTCTTAAATATCACTGTCTCTGCCCACTCAACCAACCCCAGGCAGCACGTTCCAGGCACCCACTTGCGACCACGAAAGACGCCACGACTCTTTGGGCGACTGAGGAGACGACTCACGACCATACAGGCGACATGTTGCGCTCAAAGCATCGTACCTTGTTCTGGTCCCCGCTGGATTTTCAACATGTTGAAAATTTTCGGGGGCCCGCAACGACCTATGACGGGTGCCGGCAGTCGCCGAGAAAGTTGCGTAAGTGGGACAGCCCATTATGGCTACACGGTGGTGCAGCGGTAAAGCTTCTGCCTTACACAGCCAGAGACGTGTTGGATCCTGTCCGCACGGAGTTTATACATTCTCCCTGTGACAGCCCTGGTTGTCTGGGCTCTCCAGTTTCCTCCCACATCCCAAACACGTACCAGTTTGTAGGTTAATTGTCTTCTATAAATTCTCCCTAGTGTGTAGGATAGAGCTAGTATATGGGTGATCGATGGTCGGCATGGACTCGATGGGCTGAAGTGCCTGGATTCCAAACTAATCAAAACGATACTAAATTGGGAGTAAATCTCC
Source organism: Leucoraja erinaceus (assembly GCF_028641065.1). Taxonomy (NCBI): domain Eukaryota; kingdom Metazoa; phylum Chordata; class Chondrichthyes; order Rajiformes; family Rajidae; genus Leucoraja; species Leucoraja erinaceus. The sequence goes on along the minus strand of NC_073412.1, from coordinate 7,321,852 downwards.
CTCTCGCCTGTCCCATATACACTCCCAGGACAGGGGGAGTGTGGATCAGATACAGGGAGGTAGGTACTACTGGGGGGAGACTGTGTTTCATAGAAACATAGAAACATAGACAATAGGTGCAGGAGTAGGCCATTCGGCCCTTCGAGCCTGCACCGCCATTCAATATGATCATGGCTGATCATCCAACTCAGTATCCCATCCCTGCCTACTCTCCATGCCCCCTGATCCCTTTAGCCACAAGGGCCAATTTAGATTATAGATTTTAGAGATACAGTGTGGAAACAGGCCCTTCGGCCCATCGAGACTGTGCCAACCAGCGATCACCCCGTACACTAACCTACTCACAATTTTACAATTTACCGAACCCCCTTAACCTTCAAACCTGCACGTCTTTGGAGAGTGGGAGGAAACCAGAGCACCCGGTGGAAACCCTCAAGGTCCCAGGGAGGATGGACAAATTCTATACAGACAGCACCCGTAGTCAGGATCGAACCGGGGTATCTGGCGCTGCGCCACCATGCCAGTACCGGGCAGGGTGCGGAGGTGGGCTCTGTGCATTGTGCGGTGAGGCTCGGTGCCTCTCGGGGTTACGGTACCTTGCTGAGCATGGGCAGTTTCATGTGCACCCCAGCTCGCAGTGCAGTGCCCAGGTTGGACGGGCAGGTCTGGATGTAGCCCAGCCGCTCGTTCCACATAAACTCCCAGCCTTTCTCCGAGATCAGTCTCTCCACCTGGGGGAACATGGTTGACATGAGCACTCGACTTCCATCTGGCCATCAAGACATTGGTGAAAAATGTAAAGTTGCATGGAACTTACAGCAGAGAACAGGCCATTGGGCCCTTCTGGTCTGTACAAGGGGTGATCCTCTACATCAGTCTCTTCTCATCCTCTCATTCATTTTTCCCTTCTATGTTTATTCAGCATCCATTTCCTCCCTTCACTGTTATACCGTAGGTCACCACAGTAGCGCAGAGGTAGAGTTGCTGCCTCACAGCGCCGGAGTCCCGGGTTCGATACCGACTACGGGTGCTGTCTGTATGGAGTTTGCACGCTCTCCCCGTGACCTGTGTGGGTTTTCTCCGAGATCTTCAGTTTCCTCCCATACGCCAAAGACGTACAGGTATGTAGATACATTTAAAAATTGTGTGTAGGATAGTGTTAAGGGCCTGTCCCACTGTACGAGGTAATTCAAGAGTTCTCCCGAGTTTTCCCCTGATTCGAACTCGGAGAATGTCGGTAGCGGGTCCGTAGGAGTTCGTGGACGTCCCGTAGCGGCTCGTACGAGTAACGGCAGGTACTCGGGAAATCCGGTAAACTCGTGACGTTTTTTCAACACTGTGAAAAAAGTCCACGAGTTAAAAAATACTCGTGATGAAAAAAATTCCTTTTTACTGGTACGATCCGCTACGAGACATCCACGAACTCCTACGGACCCGCTACGGACATTGTCCAAGTTCGAATCAGGGGAAAACTCGGGAGACTCTTGGATTACCTCGTACAGTGGGACAGGCCCTTTAATATGCAGAGATCGCTGGTCGGCGCGGACCTGGTGGACTGAAGGGCCTGTTTTCCGCGCTGTATCTCTAAACTAAACTAAACTGGTGATTGTTGGTCAGCATGGACTCAGTGGGCCGAAGGGCCTGTTTCCACGCTGTATCTCTAAGGTTAATCTTGCACTAAATGTTTCAATGTTATATCTTGTGCTGAATGCTGTACCCCTTTATCCTTCGTCTTGTACAGTCTGACTGGATAGCACGCGGTCAAAAAGCTTTTCACTGTACCTCGGTACACGTGACAATAGTGAACAAAATAAATAAGCCCATCCCTGTGAGGAGTAGTCCCACATGTTTGCCCATCTCCAGGGCAAGAATCTGCCCTCTCTTAATTAAAGTGTCATCTGGTCCGTGGATGGATAAAATAAGCTTTCATCTCCATTGAGAAAATTGGACAAGGATCAGCGACCAAGAGATGGCAGTAATAGTTTATTCCTGGCAAATTGTGTCAAATTAATATGATAGACAATAGACAACAGGTGCAGGAGTAGGCCATTCGGCCCTTCGAGCCAGCACGCACCGCCATTCTATGTGATCATGGCTGATCATCCCCTATCAGTACCCCGTTCCTGCCTTCTCCCCATATCCCCTGACTGCTATTTTTAATAGCCCTATCTAGCTCTCTCTCGAAAGCATCCAGAGAACCTGTCTCCACTGCCCTCTGAGGCAGAGGATTCCACAGACTCACCACTCTCTGTGAGAAAAGTGTTTCCTCGTCTCTGTTCTAAATGGCTTACTCCTTATTCTAAAACTGTGGCCTCTGGTTCTGGACTGGCACAACATCGGGAACATGTTTCCTGCCTCTAGCATGTCCACAATCTTATACGTTTCAATCTTATATGAGTCTGAAGAAGGGTTTAGGCCCGAAACGTTGCCTTTTTCCTTCGCTCCATAGATGCTGCTGCACCCGCTGAGTTTCTCCAGCTTTTTTGTGTACCTTATATGTTTCAATTATGGTTTTAAGACCATAAGACATGGGAGCACAATTAGGCTATTCGGCCCATTGAGTCTTAAAGATAGTGGAGTCAGGGGATATGGGGAGAAGGTAGGAACGGGGTACTGATTGGGAATGATCAGCCATGATCACATTGAATGGCAGTGTGGGCTCGAAGGGCCGAATGGCCTGCTACTGCACCTATTGTCTATTGTCTATTGAGTCTGTTCTGCCCTTCAATCGTGGCTGGTCTATTTTCCCCTCTCAACCGCATTCTCCTGCCTTGATGCCCTTAATCAAGAACCTACTAATCTCCGCCTTTAAAACACCCAACGGCTTGGCCTCCACCTCCGTCTGTAGCAATGAATTCAATTGATTCACCACCCTCTGATGAAAAAAATTCCCCCTTGGTAAATCTGATGCCCTGGCTCCCATGCTCCCATTGAACTCACCAGCTTCTCTGGGAAATTATAGTACTGTTTAACATTTAAAAGATTTTGCGGTTTTAAAAAAGAATAACATACAGTAGTCTAGAAAGTCCACCAAGGTTCTCCCTGTAACTTTTAATGCAGGTGCTGGTTCATAAATAAGACACCATGAACCAGAGTTACTTAAGTTACTGATCACGGTTGGTATATCCTTTTTTGCGGAGTTTTGTGTTATAATAGAGCTATTGTTTCTCCTTTTTTTTCTTTTCTTTCTAGGGTCTATTTCCTTTCTTTACTTCCTTCTCTAACTTCTTCCCTAAGGGGCTTTCTTTTCCCAACACTTTCCTGCACCTTCACGACTCTTGCTCACTTTCCTTACTTCTTTTAAGTGATTTCTACCGTTTTTAAAGCTCGAAAAACGAAGTGGTCACGAAGTTACTGATCACTGGGAAACGTGTTCTGTCTGTATTGAGATGGGGGGGGGGAGTTAGTACAGTAAGGCAATGCAGATTACAACATTATTCCAGGAGCTAGGCAGTAAATTGGGAACAGCTGTTGATGGGTCAGCCCTTATTATGACATGTGAGAGATTAGTTGATTGGCATTCAGGGCTGGTCTGCTGCAATAAGGAGAGACAAGGAATTTGGATATCCAAAGAGTTCTGAAAAAGGGTCTTGACCCGAAATGTCACCAATTCCTTCTCTCCAGAGATGCTGCCTGTCCCGCTGAGTCACTCCAGCTTTTGGTGTCTGTCTTCGGTTTAAACCAGCATCTGCAGTTCCTTCCTCCACCAAGAGGTTGTGATTTTGGTTGAAAAGAGAAAAGCATCGCATAAAGACACAATGTTTAAGAAGGAACTGCAGATGCTGGAACAATCGAAGGTAGGCAAAAATGCTGGAGAAACTCAGCGGGTGAGGCAGCGAAAAGTGGAGCGAAGGAATGGGTGACGTTTCGGGTCGAGACCCTTCTGCTGGAGTAACGCAGCAGGCCAGGCAGCATCTGTGGGGAATGTGATGTCTGGGCACGAAATGTAATATATGTAATATATATATATGTGTAATCTAAATTAGAAGCTTGTGAAATTCGTGCCTGAGCCTAGTGACGGAGGCCAGGTAATTAGATTGTGTAATCTAAAGTGGAAACACTGAGGCCAGGTGACCTTTAATTATAAAAAGCAGTGATTGCTGAATAAAGATGCTTTTTGACTCGAACTCAGTGGTGGACGTGTCTTCTTGTGCTAGTCACAACAGAGCCTTGCCTCCGACAGAAAGCTGGAAGAGAGTTGGGAGCGGGGCAAAGCCCAGCAAGTGAAGTGGATCTAGATGAGGGGAGTTTTTTTAATTGCCTGATGGGTGGACAAAGTCCAGTGATGAAATGACAAAACGTGTAAGATTAGGATGAGAGAGGCATAACATGTGAAACATAGAAATTAGGTGCAGGAGTAGGCCATTCGGCCCTTCGAGCCTGCACCGCCATTCAATATGATCATGGCTGATCATCCAACTCAGTATCCCGTACCTGCCTTCTCTCCATACCCTCTGATCCCCTTAGCCACAAGGGCCACATCTAACTCCCTCTTAAATATAGCCAATGAACTGGCCTCAACTACCCTCTGTGACAGAGAGTTCCAGAGATTCACCACTCTCTGTGTGAAAAAAGTTCTTCCCATCTCGGTTTTAAAGGATTTCCCCCTTATCCTTAAGCTGTGACCCCTTGTCCTGGACTTCCCCAACATGGGGAGCAATCTTCCTGCATCTAGCCTGTCCAACCCCTTAAGAATTTTGTAAGTTTCTATAAGATCCCCTCTCAATCTTCTAAATTCTAGAGAGTATATAAACCAAGTCTATCCAGTCTTTCTTCATAAGACAGTCCTGACATCCCAGGAATCAGTCTGGTGAACCGTCTCTGCACTCCCTCTATGGCAGTAATTTCCTTCCTCAGATTTGGAGACCAAAACTGTACACAATACTCCAGGTGTGGTCTCACCAAGACCCTGTACAACTGCAGTAGAACCTCCCTGCTCCTATACTCAAATCCTTTTGCTATGAAAGCTAACATACCATTCGCCTGGGGAAGGCAGATAGGGGGAAGGGGAAAAGAAAAAAGTCTGTACGGAGTTTGTACCTTCTTCCCGTGACCTGCGAGGGTTTTCTCCGAGATCTTCGGTTTCCTCCCACACTCCAAAGACGTACAGGTATGTAGGTACACTGGCTTGGTAAATGTAAAAATTGTCCCTAGCATGTGTAGGATAGTGTTGATGGGCGGGGATCGCTGGTCGGCATGGACTTGATTGGGCCGAAGGGCCTGTTTCTGCGCTGAATCTCTGAACTAAGAAAAGTGACAGCCGTCATCATCAAAGACCTCCACTTTCTTGACCACACACTCATTTCAATCCGACTATCAGGAAGAAAGGACAGGACCTGAAAACTGTGCTTCTTCAAGACAACCATCAGGCTGTTCAACACTGATCAACACTGACCTCAACTATGGAGAGCGGTGGGACAATGGTGATGGAGGTTGTGTGGGTTGGTGACAGGGAAGCTCTATTGGAACAGAGCAGAGAAGAAGAACATTAAGTAATGACCTAAAAGTGTTTCCAGGGCTCTGGGGGATAGGACTGAATGGAAGACTCTTCCAAAGAACCAGCACATGCATGATGGGCCCAATGGCCTCCACCACTGCACCAGGCCAGTTCCTTTGCTCGGGGTGTTACACAGAATCTCACCCACCTCTTTGAGACCTCGGCAGAACGTCTCAAACACCCTCTTCATGTTGCCCCCCTTCTCCATGGAGATGACTCGAGTGTGGTCCTCCTCGTTGACCCAGATGTGCAATGTCTTGTCGTTGTTGTGCCTGTGAGTGAGAGGGATCTGGGCAATGTTCACAGTAAACAGAGGCCTCGCGTCAGCTGTATCCACAGCCAGAAATATCCACCCCTCCATTATCTGCTCCATCCCGTGTGCTGTTTCATTATCAAATCCAAATATAGTCATACAGCACGGAAACAGGCCCTTCGGCCCAACTTACCCATGCCGACCGGGATGCCCCATCTACACTAGTCCCACTAGTGCCCACATTTGGCCCATATCCCTCTGAACCATAGAGGGAGTACAGAGAAGGTTCACCAGACTGATTCCTGGGATGTCAGGACTTTCATATGAAGGAAGACTGGATAGACTCGGCTTGTACTCGCTAGAATTTAGAAGATTGAGGGGGGGGGATCTTATAGAAACTTACGACATTCTTAAGGGGTTGGGCAGGCTAGATGCAGGAAGATTGTTTCCGATGTTGGGGAAGTCCAGAACAAGGGGTCACAGTTTAAGGATAAGGGGGAAATCTTTTAGGACCGAGATGAGAAAAACATTTTTCACACAGGGAGTGGTGAATCTGTGGAATTCTCTGCCGCAGAAGGTAGTTGAGTCCAGTTCATTGGCTATATTTAAGAGGGAGTTAGATGTGGCCCTTGTGGCTAAAGGGATCAGGGGGTATGGAGAGAAGGCAGGTACGGGATACTGAGTTGGATGATCAGCCATGATCATATTGAATGGCGGTGCAGGCTCGAAGGGCCGAATGGCCTACTCCTGCACCTAATTTCTATGTTTCTGTGAACATGTCCAAATGCCTTGACTGGTGTTATTGCACCTGGCTCAACTACCTCCACTGGTAGCTTGTTCCATGTATCCACCACCCTCTGTGTGAATGCTATGGAGTTAGATTTACCATCATCGTGCTTCAATCTGCCCTCTCCCTCCACGAACACCCACCTCCCATTTCCCCTGACCAGTTCTGATCATAGAACTGGTGCAAATGTCATTGGGTTTACCAAAGACAAGATGAAGTCCTGTGTGGTTGAGCATCTTGCTTCTGGTAACAAGCCTCATCCAAGTCGGGGGGGAGAGTTGGGACCGAGGATTGAGGAAACGGGGAAGAGGAAGAGAAAGTAGATGCGGAGGAAAGACTGGAGCAGGTTTCCAAAGCTCCTGGTCACCCGTAACTGAAGGAGGTGGGCAGGACAGGTGGACTCACCAGATCCCACGGGCATCAGGCCAATCCCTCAACATCCTCGTAGACAACATGAAAGGGTTCACGGACTTCTCAAACATGAAATGATCCTGGGGATGGAAAAAGTCCATCCTGTTATGTCCACGTGGCATCAACTAGCCAGTCGGTCAGTGTCCATTTGTGAACTTGTCAGCCTTTCCAAGATGAATCTCAGATTCAGATTCAGATTCAGATTCAATTTTAATTGTCATTGTCAGTGTACAGTACAGAGACAACGAAATGCATTTAGCATCTCCCTTGAAGAGCGACATAGCAAACGATTTGAATTAAAAAAAAATAATAAGTGTCCGGGGGGGGGGGGGGGGGGGGGGCAGTCACCGTGGTTTGTGTTTGCAGGAGGTGTGTTTAGTAGAGTGACAGCCGCCGGAAAGAAGCTGTTCCTCGACCTGCTGGTTCGGCAACGGAGAGAGACCTGTAGCGCCTCCCGGATGGTAGGAGGGTAAACAGTCCATGGTTGGGGTGAGAGCAGTCCTTGGCGATGCTGAGCGCCCTCCGCAGACAGCGCTTGCTTTGGACAGACTCAATGGAGGGGAGCGTGTGATGGGGCAGTGTTTCACTCTGTAGCTAACCCATGCCTTCAGCTTGGCTGAAGAAGGGTTTCGGCCCGAAACGTTGCCTATTTCCTTCGCTCCATAGATGCTGCTGCACCCGCTGAGTTTCTCCAGCATTTATATATAGGTGAAATGTACAATGTTGAGTGTGTGGTGGGATAGTATTGAGGGACCTGTACTTTTGTCTAACCCCTGATGTCCCTGCCCTGGGAGTTTGCAATGGGGCAATATTGAGGAACCTGCATTGTCTCCCTAATTCCTGCTGGCCCAGTTCTATTATTTTCTTAACGAGGAGTTTTTATTCAATTAATCATAGATATGGAGTACAGGAAAGATCGAAACTGCCAGGCAGTTTGCAAACAGTCATCAAATTACAATGCTGTGCTCCTTATCCACAATATACTCAATGCCCTGTGGAGACCAGCATTCACGGAAGGCCTCCAGAGTCCCCGTGGATGTTGTGTGCTCCTCTAAATGGACACAGAGGCACGGATGTACGCCCGGGTGGTGGACTTGGATGGAACGCTGGACTGCCCGCTGCCTGGACCATCTTGGCCAGGCCCAGGAGCAAACCAACCGGGAGGTCTCCCACTGTTGTCCCTGGCGTGGGAGTGTGTGACGGGACAAATGATGAGGGGCCTGTACTTGTGTGTAACTCTTATCTAACTCCCTCTTAAATCCATCCATAACTCTTGCTAACCCTGCCCTAAGAATGTGTGATGGGCTGGAATTGAGGGACCTGCATTGTCACTGCTGCCCCAGCCATGGGAGTGTGTTGGGGGAATTGTACTGGATGTCTATCTCCTGCTGTCCCTGCCCCGGGACAGTGTCCTCTCCCTTGCTGAAGATGAGACATTGGATCCACGCCTTACATCAATGAGTTGCTGCTGCTCCTTGTCAGTCATGTTGGACAGGCTGTAGTATCTTCCCGCCAGGTCACCCTTCAGCCCAGCCAGGGCATCCACAGTCACCCTCTCCACCTCCCTCCTCTCAGCACGGGTGCAGGCGGGGGGCATGCTCAGCCCACGGATACTGCGGCCCGTCCGCACTCGGGAAGACAGGACGTACTTCTCGTCGAACTGCCCGTTCCTGATCTGCAATTGGGTAATGAAACGGGGAGAACTACGTCAAGAGGCAGGGAATGCTGGACATTATGGGGCGAGACATTGTGGTCTGGATGAAAGGTTGTCAGTTACAGGGAGAGGTGTAACAGCCCTGTCCCACTTAGGAAACCTGAACGGAAACCTCTGGAGACTTTGCGCCCCACCCAAGGTTTCCGTGCGGTTCCTGGAGGTTGCAGGTGGTTGCCAGAGGTTGCGGGTAGTGGAAGCAGGTAGGGAGACTGACGAAAACCTCCGGGAACCGCACAGAAACCTTGGGTGGGGCGCAAAGTCTCCAGAGGTTTCTGTTCAGGTTTCCTAAGTGGGTCAGGGGCATAACACCCTACCCCTTCCCCCTGACCCTCAGTCTGAAGAAGGGTCTTGACCCGAAGCGTCACCCATTCCTTTTCTCCAGAGATGCTGCCTGTCCCGCTGAGCTACTCCAGCACTTTGTGTCTATCTTCAGTGAGATTTAAAGATTTGCACATACAGTATATTGGCAGGGAATAGTTAAATATGGATTTTTTTTAATGTATTCATAGAAACATAGAAAATAGGTGCAGGAGGAGGCCATTCGATCCTTCGAGCCAGCACCGCCATTCATTGTGATCATGGCTGATCATCCCCTATCAATAACCCGTGCCTGCCTTCTCCCCATATCCCTTGATTCCACTAGCCCCTAGAGCTCTATCTAACTCTCTCTTAAATCCATTCAGTGATTTGGCCTCCACTGCCCTCTGTGGCAGGGAATTCCATAAATTCTCAACCCTCTGGGTGAAAAAGTTTTTTCTCACCTCAGTCTTAAATGACCTCCCCTTTATTGTAAGACTGTTTAAGAATGTTTAAATTGTATTTACTCAGCGGGTCAGGCAGCATTGGAGAATGCTGGAGAACATGGACAGGTGACATCAGGACATTTTTTCCAATCTGGTTCAGTCTGCTGAGTTATTCCACGAATGTGTGTTATTTCACATTAAAACTAGGAGCCTATGCTGCTGGCCTGCTCCAGCGAGCCTCTCTTCACCCACTGCACAGGCCAGAGACACGGCTGGTTATATTAATATTTTTATTTTAATTTTTTCCAGAAATAAATTTAATGAATGATTGCAAGAATAATATATCCAATATCAAACGAACCCATTACCATAATACCCAATTATCAAAACAAATATTCTTACATATCAAATACACTCTTAAAAAATGATTTGTCCATCCTTATTGAGGAAGCATGGCTATTGGTGTGTCTCATGTTGTAGCCCACTTTCCTCAGGCTGCTGCCACCGACAGGGCACGCTCAGTCACACCATGGGGCTCCCTCCCCTCTCACCAGCTGCCGCTACTCAGGTGGAGTATGTCAACGACTCCTGGTGGGTGGGAGGGGAGGAGGTTCTTGGTTCTTGGTTTCTTGGTCCTCCAAAATATTCCAAATGGAATTTAAACTGGAGGTGGTGAAGGGACTCTGGGTCCACCTTGTGAGTCAGGCTTGGGGTTCAGAAACTGGGGCTGTAAACAGTTGTGTGAGGCAGGGGGTGAGTCGACAGCTCCATTCGCTATAACCAAGATCCATTATAAAGGGGTCCCTTAAAACAAGGGTTTTCTAGTATTATGTCAGATTTACAGTATCTACAGTTTTCTTCTGATTTTCATTCTTTGCAACCTCTCACCAAAGGTACAAGCTAGGGTAGTCTGGCAGTAAGACGATGGCCCACCCGGTCAGTACAAATGGGTTTAGTTCAGAGATACGTTGCAGAATCAGGCCCTTCGGCCCACCGAGTCCGTACTGACCAGCGATCCCCGCACACCAACACTATCCTACACACACTCACTTTGCTTGCGTCCAAATCCTTTGCTTGTCTCATGGTCCTTGGGTCGTATCCATTGTGCCTTTCCATAATGACAGGGTAAAAAATGTCAGCAAAGACCTGGGTCAGTGGAGAAGACACCGTTAGGATGAAAGGGGAGAGGGAAACAATTTACTTTTGAAGCGGGGTTGACTTGGTCAGTAGTTGTGCGAGGGCTCTGTTGGGGAAGACGGGTTCAGCGGTATTAGGGACGAGGGGGGGGGGGGATGATGGGGGGGGGTGGGGGTCACACACACACACACACACCAAGGGACATCCTAATGCCCCATCCAGGAGCTGCATTTCGTTGTCTCTGTACTGTACACTGACAATGACAATTAAAGTTGAATCTGAATCTGAGCTGACGTGCCACATCTCCTGATCTAGGATGGTCGCCAGAGGAGGAGACTCCAAGGACCATTCGAATATCTTGTTCTGGAGATCATCTACCACATCTCCTGACCTTCAGGTAGGGCTAGGGTGCCACACCCACAGACTAGCCGTTGCAAACAAATATAGGTCTGCAGGGTGTAGATGGAGCCCCTTCCCCTCTGGGCTGGGGGATTGAAACGGGAGGTAGGGAGGAAGGGACGGTCTGTCACGGCAGTCAAGAGGAAAGCAGAGAAAGTGGTGCTGAGACCAAGGGTAAGGTCCAGCCAAATAGATGGTGGAACAGATCCCCACAACAGGGCGGCACGGTGGCGCAGCGGTGGTGATTCTGATTATGAGCGCTGTCTGTACGGAGTTTGTACGTTCTCCCTGTGACCTGCGTGGGTTTTCTTCGGGGGGGGGTGTCCTATTTCCTCCCACACTCCAAAGATGTACAGGTTGGTTGGCTAATTGGCCTGGTAAATTTGTAAATGCCGCTAGTGTGTGTAGGATAACGTTAGTGTCTGGGATCGCTGGTCGGTTAGTGAAAGGGACTGTTTCTGTCCTGTATCTCTGCGCTAAACTCTCTGTGTAAAATAAGCTAAGTTTAGCTAAACTAAACTAAACAGAACCAGAGGGCATAGGTTTAAGGTGAGGGAGGTGGGGGGTGGGGGGATTTAATAGGGACCTGAGGAGCAACTTATTTTACACAGAGGGTGGTGGATAATGGAGTGAGCTGCCAGTGAAGGTATTTGAAGCAGGTACGATCACAGGTGCATGGAGAGCATTGATTTAGAAGTACAAGGGCCAAACGCAGACAGGTGGAACTAGTGTAGAAGGGGCGTGGGCAAGTTGGCCCTCCTGTGGTGGTGAAAGGTATTGGTCTGTACGGAGTTTGTACGTTCTCCCCACGACTGCGTGGGTTTTCAGAGATCTTCGGGGTAGGGAGGGGTGAGGGGTGGGGGGGGGGGGGTGAGGGGGGGGGGGGGGGGAGGTGGGGGGGAGGGGGGGGGGGGGGGGGGGGGGGGGGGGGTGGGGGGAGGGGGGGGGGGGGGGAGGGGTGAGGGGGGGGGGGGGGGGGGGGGGGGGTGGGGGGGGGGGGGGGGTGGGGGGGGGGGGGGGGGGGGGGGGGGGGTGGGGGTGGGGGGGGGGGGGGGGGGGGGGGAGGGTGGGGGGGGGGGGGGGGGGGGGGGGGGGGGGGGGGGGGGGGGGGGGGGGGGGGTGGGGTGGGGGGGGGGGGGGAGGGGGGGGGTGAGGGGGGGGGGTGGGGGGGGGGGGGGGGGTGGGGGGGGGGAGGGGGGGTGGGGGTGGGGGGGGGGGGGGAGGGGTGGGGGGGGGTGGGGGGGGGGGGGGGCGGGGGGGGGGGGTGGGGGGGGGGGGTGGGGTGGGGGGGGGGGGGATGGGGGGGGGGGGGGTGGGGGGTGGGGGTGGGGGGGGGGGGGCGGGGGGGGGGGGGGGTGGGGTGGGGGTTAGGGTGAGGGGTGGGGGGGGGGGGGGTGGGTGGGGTGGGTGGGGGGGGGGGGTGGGGGGGTGGGGGGGGGGGGGGGGGTGGGGGGGTGAGATGGAACGGTGGTAGTGAAAGGGTGTTGGTGAAGTCCATGTTTGTCTTTAACCGAGTCCGCCTATGTCCACTCATGGCCCAACTGTCCAATGGATGAAGATATTCTGTTCACCTCATAGGATTCCTCGTCGCCTGCCACGATACCAATGGACTTGATGAAAGAATGTTGGTGCCCAGGGTTGTCCACTCCAGTCTGTATGCACTGATCCAGGGTGTAGCCACTCGAAGTGACTTTATCCCGAAGCCTGGCATATATTTCAGGGGTCAGGTAGGAGGCCATGAGGTTGCTGTGCTTTCGAAGGTCAGGATAGTCAGCGCTGAGAATGGAAAGAATTGTCAATTACTTGTGCCCTAGGCAAACTCCACGATTTATTGATCCGCCGGCTGATCATTGTGCTCTACCCGCCCTCTGTGTCCCGCTTCCACAGGCTCTAGAGGTGACATTGGCTTCTTACCTGGCGGAGTAGACTTTCCTCTGCTTGCTCCCTGCCTTCACGCAGTCCCGGGCCAGCAGGTAACCGGCCACCAGGGCCCCGGCTCCCACTAGGGCCAGGATGCCGCTCGCCTTCCCGTTGCAGAGGGCCCGTGAGATGGTGCTGGCCATATTGAGAGCCAGTCCCACGAACCTGCGGGGCAGAAGGCCGGCGAGAGGCTGTGAGCAGAGACAGAACCTTCGGCCCAACTTGCCAACACACCAACCAACATGTCCCGTGTACTCTAGTTTTACTTTGTAGATGCAGCGCTGAAACAGCCCCCTCGGTCCATCGAGACCGCGCCGACCAGCGATCCCAGCACTGTCCGAGGGACAATTTACACCCATACCAAGCCAATTAACCTGCAGTCTTTGGAGTGTTGGAAGGAGGAGAAGATCTCGGAGAAAATCCACGCGGACGAAACGGACCAACTCCGTACAGACAGCACCCGTAGTCAGGATCTCTGGCGCTGTAAGGCAGCAACTCGGCCTCTGCACCACCGTGCTGACCCTACATGCGTTTCCCCATATCCCTCTAAACCTGTCCTATCCATATACATGTCTAAATGTTTCTTAAATGTTGTGATAGTACATGACTCAACTACCCCCTCTGTCAGCTCATTCCATGCATCCACCACCCTCAGTGTGATCACATTGAATGCCAGTGCTGGCTCGAAGGGCCAAATGGCCTACTCCTGCACCTATTGTCTATTATCTATTGTCTAAAAGGTTACCCCTCAGATTCTTATTAAATCTCCCCCCCCCCAACTTAATCCTCTGTCTTCTGGTCCTCGATTCCCCTAGTCTGGGCAAGAGACTGTGCATCTACCCGATCTATTCCTCTCATGATTTTATACACCTCTATAAGATCACCCCTCATCCTCTTGTGCTACAAGGAATAGAGAACCAATTTGCTCTCCCCACAGCCCAGTCCAGGCAGACCAACTGGTTGGAGTTTTTCCAGACATTTTCATCGGTTCCTCTACTTCCTGAGAAGATTACGGAGAGGATCCGTTTGTCAGAGAGGATTCTCTCGAACTTCTACAGGTGCACAGTAGAGAGCATCCTGACCGGTTGCATCGTGGCTTGGTTCGGCAACTTGAATGTCCAGGAGCGGAAAAGACTGCAGAAAGTTGTAAACACTGCCCGGTCCACTGCCGGCTCTGACCTCCCCACCATCGAAGGGATCTATCGTAGTCGCTGCCTCACAAAGGCTGCCGACATCATCAAAGACCCACACCATCCTGGCCACACACTCATTTCATCGTTGCCATCGGGAAGAAGGTACAGGAGCCTGAAATGTGTAACATCCAGGTTCAGGAATAGCTGCTTCCCCACAGCCATCAGGCTATTAAACACAACATCAAATAAGCTCTGAACAATAACAGTCTATTATTATTATTATTGCACTAAATGTGTTTATTTATTGTGTATATATAGACACATTGAACTTTTATCTTCCATTTTCCATTATATTTACATATTCTGTTGTCCTGCAGCAAGTAAGAATTTAATTGTCCTATCTGGGCCACGTGGCAATAAAACTATTTGACTGCACCCTTTCCAGTTTGACAACGTATTTCTTATGGCATGGTGCCCAAAACTGAACACAATACTCTAAACGCCACCTCACCAACGTCATATACAACTGCAACATGACTCCCCAACTTCTAGACTCGATGCTCCGACTGGTGAAGGCCAAAGTGCCCAAAGCCTTGTTGACCACCATGTCTACCTGTGATGCCACTTCCCACGAATTATGTAACCTGTACTCCTAGACCTCCTCTGCTCGACAACACTCCCAGAGCCCCACCATTCATGCAGGAAATAGCAAGATGCAGGACAGAACGCCCCAGGAAATCCTTCTTCCTTGTGGCTATCAAACTGTACCCCCCCCCCCCCCCCAAATCTGTCGTGGGGTAACCATTCCCTCTCTCCAGAGATACTGCCTGTCCCGCTGAGTTACTCCAGCTTTTTTGTGTCCAGCATCTGGGACCTGAGCCGACGAGAGCTTTCTTTCCCACCCCTCCCTTTCACCATTTTCTAGTAAATAGCCGGGGTCCCAGCACTGAGCCCTGCGGTACCCCACTAGCCACTGCCTGCCATTATGAAAAGGACCCGTTTACTCCTACTCTTTGCTTCCTGTCTGCCAGCCAGTTCTCTACCCACATCAATACTGAACCCCCAATACCATGTGCTCCAAGTTTGTATACTGATCTCTTATGTGGGACCTTGTCGAAAGCCTTCTGGAAGTCCAGATACAACACATCCACTGGTTCTCCCCTATCCACTAGTTACATCCTCGAAACATTCGATAAGATTCGTCAGACATGATTTACCTTTCATAAATCCATGCTGACTTTGTCCAATGAATTCACCACTTTCCAAACGTGCTGCTATCCCATCTTTAATAACCGACTCCAGAATTTTCCCCACCACCGATGTTAGACTAATTGGTCTGTAATTCCCCGTAATCTCACTCCCTCTCTTCTTACCTGGCGGGGTAGAGTTGCCAGTCCTTGCTCCCTGCCTTCACGCGGTACCTGGCCAGCAGGTAAGCGGCCGCTAGGGAGCCGGCTCCGACCAGGGTCAGGATTGCGCTCGCCTTCATGTAGTCTAGGACCGGGGAGAAGGCGCTGGCCATGTTGACAGCGAGAGGCTGAGAGCGGCGGCAGGGTGGGGTCTGGAGAACAAGGAGGACAACTGAGTCTGATGAATGGTCTGAGCCAGAACCGTCGCCTATCCGGAGATGCTGCCTGCCTGTCCCGCTGAGTTACTCCTGCACTTTGCGTCCATCCACAAATCCCACTTCGCTCCACAAATTAACGTATTTGAAGCTGCCTCCAGCATTTTCCCATCTAATCACAGCCCACGGCGCCTCTGTGACAGGACACTAACTGTCGGGGGAGAACTGTGTGGGTCAGGCAGCATCTGTGGAAGGTATAGACAGACCCCCCCCCCCCCCCCCCCCCCCCCCCCCCCCCCCCATTTCCCCCCACACACTCTGTCTGTCTGAAGAAGGGACCAGGTTGAAAACATTGTCCTTTCCCTCCACAGATGCTGCCTGACCAGCAGAATTCCTCTAACACTTTTCATCTTGCAATCTCTTGTGTACCACGCAGATAGATACCTCCCCTGGTTCAGAGCTGGTCCGTTTCTTGCGATGAGGGGATGAGTTGCATCGGGATGGCGTCGCGCCTAGGGAAATGGTTCCACCGGGGAGTGGCTATGTTGAACAACCCCAGACTTAATCCCCACCCAATTCAACGGAACAAGCGCTGAAAGATTACGCTTCAGATGATACCAGCGAGCAACGAGAGAGAAACAGAATCGATGTCCACCACGTTAGATCTAAAGTGGAATGAGTTTCACTGCCGGCCTTAACCCCTCCACAACAAAGTGCTGACGTTGTCTGAAGAAGGGTCTCGACCCAAATCGTCACCCATTCCTTCTATCCAGAGATGCTGCACGAACCGCTGAGTAACTCCTGCACTTCGCTTCAGAAATGAACATTTTAAAAGCTGCCTCCAGCATTTTCTTACCAAGTCACAGCCCACAGCTGTCTCCATGAATTCACAAGAATTGTCGGTCAGGCAGCATCTGTGGAGGAAATAGACAGATGGAGTTCCCCCATTCCCATTTATCCACGCCCCACACCCACTCCCCACACTCCATCAGTCTGACGAAGGGGCCTGGCTCGGTGGCACAGCGGTAGAGTTGCTGCCTTATGCCCCTGACCCACTTAGGAAACCTGAACGGAAACCTCTGGAGACTTTGCGCCCCACCCAAGGTTTCCATGCGGTTCCCGGAGGTTTTTGTCAGTCTCCCTACCCGCTTCCACTACCTGCAACCTCCGGGAACTGTGCGGAAACCTTGGGTGGGGCGCAAAGTCTCCAGAGGTTTCCGTTCAGGTTTCCTAAATGGGACAGGGGCATAAGCAAAATGCAGTGCCAGAGACCCGGGTTCGATCCCGACTGCGGGTGCTGTCTGTACGGAGTTTGCACGTTCTCCCCGTGATCTGTGTGGGTTTTCTCCAAGATCTTCGGTTTCCTCCCACACTCTAAAGACGTACAGGTCTGTATGTTAATTGGCTTGGTTAAAAAAATGTAAAACTGTCCAAAATTCAGAATGTTCTGAAGGTTCGAGTCTCGACCCGAAACGTCACCCATTCCTTCTATCCAGAGATGCTGCCTTACAGAGATCCCGCTGAGTTACTGCAGCATTTTAGAGACATAGAAACATAGAAATTAGGTGCAGGAGTAGGCCATTCGGCCCTTCGAGCCTGCACCACCATTCAATATGATCATGGCTGATCATCCAACTCAGTATCCCGTACCTGCCTTCTCTCCATACCCCCTGATCCCCTTAGCCACAAGGGCCACATCTAACTCCCTCTTAAATATAGCCAATGAACTGGCCTCAACTACCCTCTGTGGCAGAGAGTTCCAGAGATTCACCACTCTCTGCGTGAAAAAAGTTCTTCTCATCTCGGTATTAAAGGATTTCCCCTTTATCCTTAAGCTGTGACCCCTTGTCCTGGACTTCCCTAACATCGGGAACAATCTTCCTGCATCTAGCCTGTCCAACCCCTTAAGAATTTTGTAAGTTTCTATAAGATCCCCTCTCAATCTTCTAAATTCTAGAGAGTATAAACCAAGTCTATCCAGTCTTTCTTCATAAGACAGTCCTGACATCCCAGGAATCAGTCTGGTGAACCGTCTCTGCACTCCCTCT
Source organism: Leucoraja erinaceus (assembly GCF_028641065.1). Lineage (NCBI taxonomy): Eukaryota > Metazoa > Chordata > Chondrichthyes > Rajiformes > Rajidae > Leucoraja > Leucoraja erinaceus. The sequence continues at coordinate 7,304,246 of NC_073412.1, read as the reverse complement.
ATGGCAATAATGTCCTTCCTCAGATTTGGAGACCAAAACTGTACGCAATACTCCAGGTGTGGTCTCACCAAGACCCTGTACAACTGCAGTAGAACCTCTCTGCTCCTATACTCAAATCCTTTTGCAATGAAAGCTAACATACCATTCGCTTTCTTTACTGCCTGCTGCACCTGCATGCCTACCTTCAATGACTGGTGTACCATGACACCCAGGTCTCGCTGCATCTCCCCCTTTCCCAATCGGCCACCATTTAGATAATAGTCTGCTTTCCTATTTTTGCCACCAAAATGGATAACCTCACATTTATCCACATTATACTGCATCTGCCAAACATTTGCCCACTCACCCAGCCTATCCAAGTCACCCTGCAGTCTCCTAGCATCCTCCTCACAGCTAACACTGCCCCCCAGCTTAGTGTCATCCGCAAACGTGGAGATATTGCCTTCAATTCCCTCATCCAGATCATTAATATATATTGTAAATAGCTGGGGTCCCAGTACTGAGCCTTGGGGTACCCCACTAGTCACTGCCTGCCATTGTGAAAAGGACCCGTTTACTCCTACTCTTTGCTTCCTGTTTGCCAGCCAGTTCTCTATCCACATCAATACTGAACCCCCAATGCCTTGTGCTTTAAGTTTGTATACTAATTTCTTATGTGGGACCTTGTCGAAAGCCTTCTGGAAGTCCAGATACACCACATCCACTGGTTCTCCCCTATCCACGCTACTAGTTACATCCTCGAAAAATTCTATAAGATTCGTCAGACATGATTTACCTTTCGTAAATCCATGCTGACTTTGTCCAATGATTTCACCACTTTCCAAATGTGCTGCTATCCCATCTTTAATAACTGACTCTAGCAGTTTCCCCACTACCGATGTTAGACTAACTGGTCTGTAATTCCCCATTTTCTCTCTCCCTCCCTTCTTAAAAAGTGGGGTTACGTTTGCTACCCGCCAATCTTCAGGAACTACTCCAGAATCTAAAGAGTTTTGAAAGATTATTACTAATGCATCCACTATTTCTGGAGCTACTTCCTTAAGTACTCTGGGATGCAGCCTATCTGGCCCTGGGGATTTATCGGCCTTTAATCCATTCAATTTACCCAACACCACTTCCCGGCTAACCTGGATTTCACTCAATTCCTCCAACTCCTTTGACCCGCGCGGTCCCCTGCTATTTCCGGCAAATTATTTATGTCTTCCTTAGTGAAGACGGAACCAAAGTAGTTATTCAATTGGTCCGCCATATCCTTGTTCCCCATGATCAACTCCCCTGTTTCTGACTGCAAGGGACCTACATTTGTTTTAACTAATCTCTTTCTTTTCACATATCTATAAAAACTTTTGCAGTCAGTTTTTATGTTCCCTGCCAGTTTTCTTTCATATTCTATTTTTCCTTTCCTAATTAAGCCCTTTGTCCTCCTCTGCTGGTCTTTGAATTTCTCCCAGTCCTCCGGTATGCTGCTTTTTCTGGCTAATTTGTACGCATCATCCTTCGCTTTGATACTATCCCTGATTTCCCTTGTTATCCATGGATGTACTACCTTCCCTGATTTATTCTTTTGCCAAACTGGGATGAACAATTTTTGTAGTTCATCCATGCAGTCTTTAAATGTCTTCCATTGCATATCCACCGTCAACCCTTTTAGAATTAATTGCCAGTCAATCTTGGCCAATTCACGTCTCATACCCTCAAAGTTACCTTTCTTTAAGTTCAGAACCATTGTTTCTGAATTAACAATGTCACTCTCCATCCTAATGAAGAACTCAACCATATTGTGGTCACTCTTGCCCAAGGGGGCACGTACAACAAGATTGCTAACTAACCCTTCCTCATTACTCAATACCCAGTCTAAAATAGCCTGCTCTCTCGTTAGTTCCTCTACATGTTGATTTAGATAACTATACCGCATACATTCCAAGAAATCCTCTTCCTCAGCACCCCTGCCAATTTGATTCACCCAATCTATATGTAGATTGAAGTCACCCATTATAACCGTTTTGCCTTTGTCGCACGCATTTCTAATTTCCTGTTTGATACCATCTCCAACTTCACTACTACTGTTAGGTGGCCTGTACACAACACCCACCAGCGTTTTCTGCCCCTTAGTGTTTCGCAGCTCTACCCATACCGATTCCACATCCTCCAGACTAATGTCCTTCCTTTCCATTGCATTAATCCCCTCTCTAAACAGTAATGCTACCCCACCTCCTTTTCCTTTCTGTCTATCCCTCCTGAATATTGAATATCCCTGGATGTTCAGCTCCCAGCCTTGGTCACCCTGGAGCCATGTCTCCGTGATCCCAACTATATCATAGTCATTAATAGCTATCTGCACATTCAACTCATCCACCTTATTACGAATGCTCCTTGCATTGAGACACAAAGCCTACAGGCTTGTTTTTACAACACTCTTACCCCTTACACAATTATGTTGAAAAGTGGCCCTTTTTGATTTTTGCCCTGGTTTTGTCTGCCTGCCACTTTTACTTTTCACCTTGCTACCTATTTCTTCTACCCTCATTTTACACCCTTCGGTCTCTACGCTCACACATTTAAGAAACCCTTTCCCTTTAACTCCATCCTCCACTGTCCCATTCAACACCCCACCCCCCTTATTCAGTTTAAAGCCACCCGTGTAGCAGTGGCAAACCTGCCTGCCAGAATGCTGGTCCCACACCTGTTAAGATGCAATCCGTCCCTTCTGTACAGTTCCCCCTTACCCCAAAACAGATCCCAGTGATCTAAGAATCTAAATCCCTGCCCCGTGCACCAGTTCCTCAGCCACACGTTCAGGTCCCGTATCTCCCTGTTCCTGCTCTCGCCAGCACGGGGAACTGGAAGCAAACCGGAGATAACAACCCTGGAGGTCCTGCTTTTCAACATTTTTCCGAGCTCTCTAAAGTCACGCTGCAGAATATTCATCCCCTTCTTTCCGACATCGTTTGTGCCGACATGCACTACCACTTCCGGATGTTCACCTTCGCTCTTGAGGATTTTCTGCACTCTGTCCGTGACATTTTGTGTCTGTCTTTGCTGGTGTGCCTCAGCGGGTCAGGCAGTATCTCTGGAGAACATGTGACGTTTCGGGTCGAGACCCTTCTGAAGCACTTTGTGTCCTAGCTAGTATCTGCATCTCTTGGTTTCTATACTTGGTTTCTGTCCATGAATTCAGACAACTCTGTCCATAAGCGCTTCCTTCTGCCATGCCAATGTGCCTCATGTAATTCTCCTCAGCTGAATAAAAACCCTCACTCATTAGATGCAGGAGTAGGGAGTGGTGAGGGAGGGGGGGAGGACAATTGCCCTTTGGAGCCCCTTCTAAAGTCCAGAAGATCTTCTTCTTCTTGCCTAAAGTTGTAAGACAACTTGTTATCAAGAAGTAACTGCAGATGCTGGAAAATCGAGTTTATTGTGTATTATATGTCATAGCTGCCTTCTTGTATCTCCCTCTCTCCCTCTCTCTGTGTTGCCTGCAGCCATCGTCTGCTTCGGTGAGGGAAGCAGGTCGGTGATTGGTCACAACGCCCCTCGGTGATTGGCCGCCGAGTGACCAGCGCATTATGTGATTGAACACAATGCCCTTGGATACAGCGGCTGATTGGACGAGAGGAGACCGATTTGTTGATTGGACGGGGATTTTAAGGGAAGCTGGTTGGTGATTGGACGCAACCCCCTTATAGACAGCGGTTGATTGGCCGCCAAATATCGGGCGCAAAAAATTGACAAATAGGAAAACAATAAAATGCGGAATTCCAATTTAAATCGGAAGAATTTCATGTCTGATCTGCAGCAAAGATAATAGTATCCGCTCTAGTATCTGCAGTTCCTTCCTATTGAAGAAGAACCCTGGCCCGAAACATCGCAGTGAAGAAAGCGAATGGTATGTTAGCTTTCATAGCAAAAGGATTTGAGTATAGGAGCAGAGAGGTTCTACTGCAGTTGTACAGGGTCTTGGGGAGACCACACCTGGAGTATTGCGTACAGTTTTGGTCTCCAAATCTGAGGAAGGACATTATTGCCATAGAGGGAGTGCAGAGACGGTTCACCAGACTGATTCCTGGGATGTCAGGACTGTCTTATGAAGAAAGACTGGACAGACTTGGTTTATACTCTCTAGAATTTAGGAGATTGAGAGGGGATCTTATAGAAACTTACAACATTCTTAAGGGGTTGGACAGGCTAGATGCCGGAAGATTGCTCCCGATGTTGGGGAAGTCCAGGACAAGGGGTCACAGCTTAAGGATAAGGGGGAAATCCTTTAAAACAGAGATGAGAAGAACTTTTTTCACACAGAGAGTGGTGAATCTCTGGAACTCTCTGCCGCAGAGGGTAGTCGAGGCCAGTTCATTGGCTATATTTAAGAGGGAGTTAGATGTGGCCCTTGTGGCTAAGGGGATCAGGGGGTATGGAGAGAAGGCAGGTACGGGATACTGAGTTGATCAGCCATGATCATATTGAATGGCGGTGGAGGCTCGAAGGGCCGAATGGCCTACTCCTGCACCTAATTTCTATGTTTCTATGTATCTATCTCCTAATCCATACCTTCCACAGATGCCGCCTTGCCTGCTGAGTTCCTCCAGCACTGTGTTTTTTATTTAACTCTGATATTGAAGATGGACACAAGCTGGAGTAACTCAGCAGGACAGGCAGCGCAGCGGCTCTGGAGAGAGGACCCTTCTTCAGACTGAACTGAACTCTCGTCGGTGAGAGTACTTGTGATTGTCTGAAGAAGGGTCTCGACCCGAAACGCCACCCTCTCCCCAGAGCCGTTGCCCGTCCCGCTGAGCCACCCCAGCCCCCCGTAGAGAGAGAGAGAGATATTGAGAGAGAGAGAGAGAGAGAGAGAGAGAGAGAGAGAGAGAGAGAGAGAGAGGAGAGAGAGAGGAGAGAGAGAGAGGAGAGAGAGAGAGAGAGAGAGAGAGAGAGAGAGAGAGAGAGAGAGAGAGAGAGAATAATAAAATAACGTGGGTGAATGACTTTACCTGCACACCAGAAGAAGCCCGTGCTCGTCTGCTCCCCACTATATACACATTGTAGGAGAATAGAACAATAGCATGTGAAGATGGGTTACAAGGAAATAAGGGACAAATAATCAGACAGAGACTGGTCGCCTGAAGAGTCTGAACATCACCTATTCCTTTTCTCCAGAGATTCTGCCTGACCCGCTGAGTTACTCCAGCTTTCTGTGTCTATCTTCAATTTAAACCACCATCTGCAGTTCTTTCCTACACTAAAAACCTCGATAATATCAGCTTCCACCATCACCTTCCAGACACCCCCTGCTCTCTTTAGAAAACTTGCTCCTAACATCGCTTAAAGGTTTTTCTCTCTTACCTTAAAGCAATTCCCTCTAGTCTTTGACATTCCCACAGAGGGGAAAAGGTTCTGACTACCCTATCTACCCTATCTATGTATTTCATAATTGTATAAACCTCAATCAGGTCTCCCCTCAACCTCCAATGATCCGGAAAAAACAATCCAACTTGATCCTGCTTCTCCTGACAGCTAATATTATCTAATTCTGGAAACAGTCTGGTAAACCTCTTCGGCACACTCTTCACAAATCTTCACATCCACAGAACTGTAACGGTGCACACAGCACTCCAAATGTAGCCCAATCAAAAGTTTTCCAAAGCTGTAACGCTGACTTCAGTCTGACGAAGACCTCTGTAAATTGCCCCCTAGTGTGAATGGAGTGGATGCAAAATTAGCTCAAGATAGAACTAGTATGGTCGGCATGGAATGGCCTGTTTCCGTGCTCTGTCATTCAATCAATCAAACAATAACCACACTTCAAGGCAATTCATTGGTTGTTAATCTTGTGTAGATTTTGCAAAATACTGAACGCTTTCGGGAACTATTTTCTCCATTTGTTAATATTTCCGTATTTGAATTTAGAAGCGGATCAAATATTTAAACTACTGTGAAAATGCAAAGGTTTAAAACATAATTATATTCAAATCAACACCGGATGATCAGTTGCCCAGTACGTCATCGCCTTGTTATTTCACCAGTTGATTGTAACATCTTTTTAACAGCGTGTGTTTATAGCAGCCTTCGGCGGTGTATCGCTAACTGGAGTCTCTGTGCTATATTCTCACTGTAAACAGTTAACAAATACAGTCACGACTCCAGGTATTACCTGACTATTATGTATAATTAACATTTTTAGCATGCAGTATTCAATCAATTCAAGTCAAGTCAAGTCAAGTCAAGTTTATTTGTCACATACACATTCTTAGAATTCACCATGCAAAGCTAATGACATTCCTCATTGTGACCCAATTGATTGAGTTGTAGTGGACATCCTTCTTTACCAAGGCATTTAGCATTTCAAATGTTCATGTAAATGCTCATACAAATGGGCCATTTTGGCTCAGCTTGGCCATGCTAATTTCATAGTCATAGAACGTGAATCAGGCCATTCATCCCATCGAGCTTATTCCGCCATTCATTAATGACTGATCTATCTTTTCTTCTCAACCCCTTTCTCCCACTTTCTCCCCATAACCTTTGACATTCTTATTAATCAAGTACCTGTCTATCTCCTCTTTAAAAATACACAATGAGTTGACCAACACAGCCGTCTGTGTCAACAAATTGCACAGATGCACTGCCTTAAGAAATGTCTCCTCATTTCCTTTCTAAAGGTATGTCCTTTTATTCTGAGGTTGTGCCCTCTGAGAATGAAAGGAGAGAAAATGATGAGGGGGGAAATGAGAGGAAATGGTAAAAGGGGCTGTCCCGCTGCGGGGACCTAATTTGCGAGTTTAGAAGAGTTTGCACGACTGTTATCTTTGACTATTTATTATTTAACCTTCATTGTCATCTTGCAAAGCAACAATTGTACAATGCAAAATGAGAAGAAGTTTCCCAGGGAATAACGGGAGCATCGCACATAAAACTTAAACATTCCACACATAATAACAGTAAAAACAATCCAGTCCCTGATGAAACAGTATATATAATTAAAAGCATGTAAAACAGCAACATTAAAATACTGTAAAAACAGTCATTAAAATGTCCAGGGCAGCTGATTTGAGTGGCCAGTGCCAGAGTTATTAAATTGTCAGTGCAAAGCAGCAGAATCAGGTGGAGTGACTGTTTAGCAGCCTCACAGCCTGTGGCAGGAAGCTGTTTAGCAGTCTGGTAGTCCGGGCTTTGATGCTACGGTATCTCTTGCCTGATGGCAGGAGATCCAGGTGTGTGTGGAGTGGGGTACTAGATTAGATAACACCCAAGCAAAGGCTTTTAACTGTACCTCAGTTACACGTGACAATAATAAACTAAACTAAACTAAACTAAGTTTGTGGCTACCCTAGAGCTGCTGATGGAGTTTGGGGTGCATGCACAGTGCACCACACCTCATTTGTTACAGCAATGAGCACACTTCATGAAAATTCATTGCCTGTAAAACCTACAGAGATTTTGTGGAACGGCGAACGTTGCGATAGAAATCCAATTATGTTTTTTTTCCCATTTTGTAGCTAATCATTGGTTTGATTTTGCAGCAGATAAAATCATTTAACTTTAGTTTAGAGGTACAGCATGGCAACAGGCCCTTCGGCCCACCGAGTCAGCGCCGACTAGCGATCCCGCATAGTGACACTATCCTACACACACTAGGGACACCTTTACACTTACACCAAGCCAATTAACCTACAAAACTGTACGTCTTTGGAGTGTGGGAAGAAACCGAAGATCTTGGAGAAAACCCACACAGATCACGGGGAGAACGTGCAAACTCTGTACAGATAAGCACCCGTAGTCAGGATCGAACCCGGGTCTCTGGCGCAGCATTTTGCTTATGCCCCTGTCCCACTTAGGAAACCTGAACGGAAACCTCTGGAGACTTTGCGCCCCACCCAAGGTTTCCGCGCGGTTCCCGGAGGTTGCAGGTGGTTGCTGGAGGTTGCAGGTAGTGGAAGCAGGTAGGGAGACTCGGAAGATCTCGGAGAAAACCCGTATGGTTACGTGGAGAACTTACAAACTCCGTGCGGACAGCCCCCATAGTCGGGATCGGTTCAGGGCCGGTTCAGAACAGCTATAGCTCTGGGGATGAAGCTGTTCCTAAGTCTGGAGGTGCGAGTGTAGAAGGCCTTGTAACGTCTGCCGGAAGGTAGGAGTTCGAACAGATTATTACAATGGTGTGAGGAGTCTTTGTGGATGCTGACGGTCCTCCTGAGGCACCGTGTGTAGTAGATTGCAGTTACCCTGCTGCCTGGCCTACCCCATGGGCCTGTTAACGAGAGAGAGTTGCACTCGTCCATCACCTGATCTCGTGTCAGCATCCTCCAAAACACCTCAGTCAACTAAATACTTGTTTAGGAAGATGCTGGTTTACACCGAAGATAGACGGAAAACGCTAGAGTAACTCAGCGGGACAGGCAGCATCTCTGGAGAGAAGGAATGGGTGACGTTTTCTGATCGAGAACCTTCTTCAGACTTAACCTTCTTCTGTTCCCATTCCATTCCTTCTCTCAGATGCTGCCTGTCTCGCTGAGCTACTCCAGTGTTTTGTGTTTATCTTCTCTTAAATTGTTGTCATGTTTGTCAGGGGGGAATCAAGGCAGCAAATGCGTTCGTAGTAAGTGACCAGAAATAGCAGATTGAACTGAATGGGTCAATGGTGCGTTTATGGCAAAAACAGGAAAGCAGACTATTATCTGAATGGTGGCCGATTGGGAAAGGGGGAGATGCAGCGAGACCTGGGTGTCATGGTACACCAGTCATTGAAGGTAGGCATGCAGGTGCAGCAGGCAGTGAAGAAACCCAATGGTATGTTAGCTTTCATTGCAAAAGGATTTAAGTATAGGAGCAGGGAGGTTCTACTGCAGTTGTGCAGGGTCTTGGTGAGACCACACCTGGAGTATTGCGTACAGTTTTGGTCTCCAAATCTGAGGAAGGACATTATTGCCATAGAGGGAGTGCAGAGAAGGTTCACCAGACTGATTCCTGGGATGTCAGGACTGTCTTATGAAGAAAGACTGGATATACTTGGTTTATACTCTATAGAATTTAGAAGATTGAGACGGGATCTTATAGAAACTTACAACATTCTTAAGGGGTTGGACAGGCTAGATGCAGGAAGATTGTTCCCGATGTTAGGGAAGTCCAGGACAAGGGGTCACAGCTTAAGGATAAGGGGGAAATCCTTTAAAACCGAGATGAGAAGAACTTTTTTCACACAGAGAATGGTGAATCTCTGGAACTCTCTGCCACAGAGGGTAGTTGAGGTCAGTTCATTGGCTATCTTTAAGAGGGAGTTAGATGTGGCCCTTGTGGCTAAGGGGATCAGGGGGTATGGAGAGAAGGCAGGTACGGGATACTGAGTTGGATGATCAGCCATGATCATATTGAATGGCGGTGTAGGCTCGAAGGGCCGAATGGCCTACTCCTGCACCTAATTTCTATGTTATTGTCATTTGTGCAAAGTGCTAACACACAGTGAGATTCTTTATCTTACAAACAGTTTGGTAGAGTATTGACTGATCCCTGATCAGCAAGTGTACAGAAATAGTCTACTGTGAAGCAGTGACGGACTGGCCAGGGTGTCAGCTTGCCCGATGGCAAGTGGGCCCCTGATGAAGTGTCTCCTGGCAACCAATATTTTTAGACCCAGTCTGCCACTGGCAAGAGGCACCATGATTTGGGCAGCATTTTCAAAGTGAATGCTCTAGTTCTTATGAGCGGTGCCAGTATCAGGCAAGACCCAGGCTGCTGCAAGGCCTACAGCCATCTCCTTTCTTGGACGCCACTTCCCCCTCCTTGCCTATCCATCTTTGTTCCCGGTGGGTGTCTCCTGTAGCCGACTAGGAGGGTGCAGTTGGCCTGACCCTAGTTCCCTCTTCTCTCCCTCTGCCTCGCTCCTCATCCATCGCTGCTGCCTCCCTCCTCCTTGTCTCTGGTCTTCAGGGGGCGAGCAGGGGCAGGAATGGTGGCCTCCCCCTTTCGGGCTGGGGTCTGCCGGGTCTTCCGTTTGTCCCCAGGCTCCCCCAGAAGGCGCGATCTGCTGGGTCAAAAGCAAATAATTGGGCATCTCAGTATTGAAGGAGGGATAAAAATAGCCAACAGACTAGGGATAACTTCCTTGCTCTATCTCCCCCTCAACCCCTGGCCCTGCACCCTGGCTGACATTGTACTGGCTTCTTCCCCCTCCCCACCCCTTCCACCAAAGTTCCTTCAACAGGCTTCACAATTCACGACTGTGTATCTCTTTTGGACTTGCACCTGCTTTGATCTCTAGCCTTTGTCCACCAATCTGCCTTTCAGGGAATCTCCTCACCTGGGGTCATCTGTTGCCAGCCGTCATTTGTCAGGCCCCTTCTCTCTTCCAGAAATTTTCCCCCCACTCCCCCTGCAAGGGGCAGCACAACGGCGCAGCGGTAGACAACTGCCTTACAGCTCCAGAGACCCGCATTCAACCCTGACTAGGGGCCCTTGTCTGTACGGAGTTTGTACGTTCTCCCCGTGACCTGCATGGGATTTCTCCGAGATCTTCGGTTTCCTCCCACACTCCAAAAACGTACAGGTTTGTAGGCTAAATGGCTTGGTATACATTTTAAATTGTCCCTAGTGCGTGTAGGATAGTGTTAATGTGAGCTGGTCAGTGCGGACTCAGTGGGTCGAAGGGCCTGTTTCTGTGCTGTATCTCTAAACTAAACTAAACTAAACTAAACGACATCAGTCGGAAGAAGGGTTCCGATCTTAAATGTCACCTATCCATATTCTCCAGAAATGCTACCCGACTCACTATTTTTTAAAAACGAGATTAAGTTTGCATAGGAAACAGGAATGACTACTATTCAAAACTAATACATTTACTTGGATTTGGATTATTCAAATAATCATAGAAATACACGGTGTTGAGGCATTTTCAGTTAGGAGTTGTGGTCAAAGTTTCTAGAGGAGCTCCTCCAGCATCTTTGGTTGTGGTTAACCAGAGGGTCTGGTTCCTCGAGTTGAGTTCTGAGTGCAGTTGTTTCAGGTGTTGGTGAGATAGGAAACTGGGTTTCGCCAGGTTTATGGAGATGTAAGGAACTGCAGATGCTGGTTTACAAAGAAACGTTATAAAGTGCCGGAGGAACTCAGCAGGTCAGGCAGCATTTCTGAAGAACATGGGTTGGAGACATTTCGGGTTGAAACCCTTCTTCAGACTGATTGTAGCAAGATGGGGCGGGGGGGGGGAGGGAAAGTTGGAAAATAAGTTGACTAGCAGTGGTGAGGACAAAGAATAGAGATGAAAAATAAACAACACGGAGAGAAGAGGAGTGAAAGGTAAAGCTAGAGTCATCCAGGTTGGAACGAGGTCCATCAGGACCAAGATGCTCCATCTACACTAATCCAACCATTCCATGTTTGGCCTATAATTATTTGATTTGATTTGATTAAATTTATTGTCATTGTCTTCAATGAAGACACAACAAAATTATTTTTCCCTTACAGTCATACAAAAAAAAAACCAAAAAAAAACCACAACACATAGAACACAGTCGTCCACAACAAAAACATCCCCACAGCAGCACCAACGTTCCCCACTATGAGGGAAGGAACCAAAGTCCAGTCAACCTCCTCGCCGATGTTCCCCAATGTTCACCCGTGGTTGGGGCCTCCCGAGCTCCCCATAGTTGCCGCTACGGGCGGCCCGATGTTCAGGCCCCCTCGCTGGGAACCTCTCGCCGGCCACCTTCCACCGGAGTCCGCGGCTATCGATGTCCACAGGCCGCGCTGGGCGGAGATTCGCACTGGCGACCCCCGGCAAAGGGTCCCAGGACTCCGCGATGTTAAAGTCAGGGCCTGGCAGTATCATCAAAAACCCACACCATCCTGGCCACACACTCATCTCCCTGCTACCTTCAGGTAGAAGGTACAGGAACCTGAAGACTGCAACAACCAGGTTCAGGAATAGCTACTCCCCCACAGCCATCAGGCTATTAAAACTGGCTCGGACAAAACTCTGAACATTAATAACCCATTATTTGTTATTTGCACTTTATCAGTTTATTTATTCCTGCATTTTGTAGTCAATGCCTATTATGTTCTGTGTGCTGAAACAATGCAAGAATTTCATTGTCCTATCAGGGACACATGACAATAAACTTGAACTTGAACTATAAGGCGGTGGGTGCTGTGAATCATTGAAGTACTGATTTCTCACTGAATGTTTCCCAGTGCCCACTGTTAAGGCCATGGATAGCCCAGAGAACTCACCACTGCTCTATAAGACATTCTTTGCGTGTTGTCCTGGTCTGAGCGGTAATTAGGAGGGTGACTGGGCTCAATGTGAAACCCACATTTTGGCGGAAAGCCAAACACACAATTCTCTCCAACAGCACTATTCATGCAGTGGCGATAGCAGTCCCTGGGAATAGGAAGACCAAATTGGTTATTGATTATGTATGTAGAAAATAAATCTGAACAGCACAGGAAAAGGTCCTTCGCAATGTCTGCATTGAACAAAAACACAATATCAACTCTTAGCTGCCCGCACATAATTGATATTGCTCCATTTTCATGTGAAAATTTTAACTCTCACTAGGCCAAGTGGGACCCTTTGGGTCCCTGTCACATGGGAGGCCCATGTCCCTGCCTCAACTACCTCCTCTGGCAGATGGTTCCATACATCCACCACCCTTTGTGTGAAAAAATTAATTTTCAGATTTCTATTAAATCTTTTCCTTTCACCTTAAATCTATGTCCTCTGGTCCTCGATTCAGCTACTCAGGTCACAGTTTAAGAAATGAGGGGTAGGCCATTTAGGACTGAGATGAGGAAAAAACATTTTCACCCAGAGAGTTGTGAATCTGTGGAATTCTCTGCCACAAAGGTCAGTGGAGGCCAACTCACTGTATGTTTTCAAGAGAGAGATAGATTTAGTTCTTGGGGCTAATGAAATGAAGGCATATGGGGGGAAAGCAGGAAGGGGGTACTGATTGGGGATGATCAGCCATGATCATATTGAATGGTGGTGCTGGCTCGAAGGGCCAAATGGCCTACTCCTGCACCTATTTTTCTATGTTTCTGTAGCGGCACCTAGTGATGGCCCTGGTAATGTCGAACCCTTGCTGTTGGCTTTGGTTGGCTTTGGTTGGTTTTGGTTGGTAAGAGGCCATTGTGTCTAAAGAAGGGCTTCGGCCCGAAACGTTGCCTATTTCCTTCGCTCCATAGATGCTGCTGCACCCGCTGAGTTTCTCCAGCATTTTTGTGTACCGGCCATTGTGTCATGTTGGGTGACCCCCAACCAAAGATACTAGAGGAGCGATACTCCTCATCAAAGTATCATCAAAGACCCACACCATCCCTGCACACACTCATCTCCCTGCTACCTTCAGTTAGAAGGTACAGGAGCCTGAAGACTGCAACAACCAGGTTCAAGAATAGCTACTTCCCCACAGCCATCAGGCTATTAAACCTGGCTCGGACAAAACTCTGATTATTAATAACCCATTTTCTGTTATTGCACTTTATCAGTTTATTTATTCATGTGTGTATATATTTATATCATGGTATATGGACACACTGATCTGTTTTGTAGTAAATGCCTACTATGTTCTGTGTGCTGAAGCAAAGCAAGAATTTCATTGTCCTATACAGGGACACATGACAATAAACTCACTTGAACTTTAACTTTGGAGAGATAAGACTTTGCCTTCCATCACAGTGAGGAGGAGATTCACTGTGATGGATGTTTGTGTAAATTGTGTTGTGTCTTGGTTCTTCTTCTTGTGTGTATGACTGCAGAAACCAAATTTCGTTTGAACCTCTGGGTTCAAATGACAACAAATAAATTGTATTGGGAGTCTGAGGAAGGGTTTCGGCCCGAAACGTTGCCTGTTTTCTTCGCTCCATAGATGCTGCTGCACCCGCTGAGTTTCTCCAGCATTTTTGTGTACCTTCGATTTTCCAGCATCTACAGTTCCTTCGTTTAAACATTTACTTACACAGCACAACAGTTATCTTAGTCTTGTTTTCACATGCAAAATGAAAGTTCAGTGATAATCACTTCCTGTTTATGATTATTTTGGCAAAGTGAAAGAATTTCAAATGGTTAGAAACATAGAATTTTAGGTGCAGGAATCGCCCTTCGATTTGGACCGCCATTCAATATGATCATTGATCATCCAACTCAGTATCCCGTACCTGCCGTGTTCTCTATATATGATCCCTTTAGCCACAAGGGATAACTCCCTCTTAAAATAGCCAATTGGCCTCAAACTGTGGCTCAGAGATCACCACTCTCTGTGTGAAAAAAGTTTGTTGGCATCTGTTTTAAAGGATTTCCCCCTTATCCTTAAGCTGTGACCCTTTGTCCTGGACTTCCCTAACATCGGGAACAATCTTCCTGCATCTAGCCTGTCCAACCCCTTAAGAATTTTGTAAGTTTCTCTAAGATCCCCTCTCAATCTTCTAAATTCTAGAGAGTATAAACCAAGTCTATCCAGTCTTTCTTCATAAGACAGTCCTGACATCCCATTTCAAATGGCACGTCCAATATGAGTTTCTCCAGCATTTTTGTGTACCTTCGATTTTCCAGCATCTGCACAGTTCCTTCTTGAACAAATAAATTGTATTGTCTTGTGTAACTTGAACTTGAATTTGAACTTGCCCCCAACCTTGTCCATTGGCAGGTTCGTGGTTGCAGTAATGCTCCACGCCACTGAGCGGCCGGCCGGCGCTGTTTCCCCGGCTCCCGGCATGTGGTCCGCCCACCTCCGGCCGCAAGGAGGTTAGGTTGTCAATCATTGGGCGGGAACATCCAGTGGCAAGTTGGGTTGGCCGGGAGGTTGTCAGGGGCGTTACTAAGCGGGGCCTAAATGCCCAGTGAAGGCGGCAACCAACATGGAGGCTGCAGAGAGTGAGGGCAACTTCACAACCCGAACCATCTCGTCTGGGGAAGTGAGTGCTCACTATTAAACAAAAACAGCTGCAGAATCAATGTTGTAGGACATTGATCATCTTTTAATCTGGATTTTTACCTTATGCATTGTGTTTTAAAAAATATATAAATCATGATGTTTTTATAAGTGATATACCAAGATTTTATATGTATTTTATGATATTTGATATGCAATGCATTTTTAATGTAATGTTGCCCCTTGTCTGGACCTTGAGTCAGTAATAAAGTTTATTATTATTATTATTATAATAATGTGTCCTGTTGATGCGAGTGAGAACAATGTTGGAATAAATCACCCCTGAAGAAGGGGGGGCTCAAAATGTTAACATTATTTTCAACAATGAGTTATTTTAGTAACATTTATAAACATTGACAGTTTTTTAAATTTTAATTTAAACTGCAAATCGATCATTTGGAGTGCTGTGCATTGATGTTAAACAGTGGAACATATCAGTTGTGCGTGTTGCTATATATAAAGAGACCTCAAATGCCATTTTAACCTCAAATGCCATTCTGTAGTGTTTGTTGGCATTGAAAGTCACCATCTAAAATGGTGCATGCCAGCCTTCCCTATTGAAGATGGGGATGTTCCTATTTTCCAGCCACTTTGTCATAGTGGTCTTGTTTTCTGAGGAATGTTTTGGGCTCAGAGGTTTATTGCCTTCCTCTTTGCATAGTCCCACAACAAGTGAAACAGTCACGCTTCACTTCTCCCCGCCACCCCCTATCAGTCTGAAGAAGGGTTTCGGCCCGAAACGTTACCCATTTCCTTCGCTCCATAGATGCTGCTGCACCCGCTGAGTTTCTCCAGCATTTTTGTGTACCTTACGCTTCACTTGACTTCAGGCAGAGCAGCCAATTTCCAGTTTCAAAACATAGAAGTGTTACTCTGTCTGTAGCTGTACGTTTGTGACAGGTGGTTGCAGGTTTTTGTGACGCTTTTTTTCAGACGTGCCATTTGAAATTCTTTCACTTTGCCAAAATAATCACAAACAGGAAGTGATTATCACTGAACTTTCATTTTGCATGCGAAAACAAGACTAAGCTAACTGTTGTGCTGCTGTGAGTAAATGTTTAAACGAAGGAACTGCAGATGCTGGAAAATCGAAGGTAGACAAAAATGCTGGAGAAACTCAGCGGGTGCAGCAGCATCTGTGGAGCGAAGCAGATGGGCAACGTTTCGGGCCGAAACCCTTCTTCAGCCTTCGCTCCATAGATGCTGCTGCGCCCGCTGAGTTTCTCCAGCATTTTTGTGTAAGTAAATGTTTGTTCATCGTTATGTTTTGAGGCGATGACAATAAAAGGAATTATTTGAATTTGAAAGCTGTAAAGGCTTTATATTTTAAAATCTTTGTGGTGATCTTAAAGGTCACTCTGTAGATGTAAATGGTCTGAATGAATTTGTGTGTGAATGTAAACACTTGGTTTAACCATTTGATTGAAAATATGTTTTTTCACCATACTATTCAGTCCTGCCACCACATTTATTGCTATGGTTCTGATTATATTAGCTATTTTCCCTGCAGGCAGTCTCTTGGGGTAGAGGATGCCTTGCTTCCGCAACAGTTCAGTGTGTTCTGAAGTGCGTAATGAGTCCCTTGTGGGATCCATAGACGCTGTAGTGGGTGAAGCTTGATGGGGTAGTTGGGGGAATTGTTGTGCATTGCTTTTACTGTTTGTGATATGTAGCCATGGGGAGACTCCATGTTTAGTGCCTACCCATTTTCTCTCTCCTCCCCCACCACCCCCACCATTTTCAGCTGTCACGTTCCAGGGCTTCTCATGATTCGGTGACAATGTTACAATTTTTTTTTTCCCCAAGCAGGTTTTGGGTGATTCCTCGGTGCTTCTGGGAATTGTGTGCCATGACGCAACTTTGGAGTTCTTGGGAGTCATTTGTCAGCTATGTAGATGATGTGGTTTGCCCTCCAGTTGTGTGTTTGTGTGGATAGAACTTCAATGTAGGTCTGGGAGACACTGGCTTTCTGATCTTGCCAATGCACTTGGAGAGATTTTCAGAAGAAGTGTTGGTGGTAGTCCTCCGCTGGTGCATGAGGTGCCTATTGTAGGCTGATTCTCCCTGTCACATGTACAGGAAGGTGGGGCCTGCTGCTCTGAGTGGACCATGAGCTAGAGATGTGTTTTTTTTTTCCCCACCACCATCTCTAAAAGTGCACAATGGTGGTTTGCACAAGCAAATTCTGCCCTTGGTGAGATCTGGTCCTGATGCATAGAAATTATATGTAGAGGCAATTGTCATGGATATTGACTTGAGGGGATAGTATTGTGTGACAGGGCAAATTGGTGAAGGATCTTTTGAATTGGATGTTATTTGCAGGGCCTGTCCATTTATGATCAAGTAAAGAAGGCCATATTGGTTTGGAGCTTAATTTTTTATACATTGTTATTTGAGTGGAGCTGAAGGAACTTTGGTTCTGCAACAAAGGTTGAACAGTATCCTGTTTGTTCTTTAGAATTAACACTCTGCCAGGGATTATTTCAGTGAGGAAGCTTAAAAAGAGAGAGACTGCAATGAACATTCTTTGGTGGCTCCATTCTGTGTTGGAATTGGGTTTGTGGTGGGATCCATTGGTAAGAATTCTAACTTTTTCATGAAATAATATGGATTATGACAGAATTTGAGGATTGACACATTTGTGACGGCCAGCTGTTATCAGGCAACTGAATCATCCTACCACAACTAGAGAGCAGTCCTGATCTACTATCTGCCTCATGGGTGAGCCTCGGACTATCTTTGCTCGGACATTAATGGCTTCACCTTGCACTAAATGTTGTTCCCTTATGTATCTATACACTGTAAATGGTTCGATTGTAATCATAATTTGTCTTTCAGTTGACTGGTTAGACAGAACTGAAGAACCAATGCATGCACAGAAGCAGGCTTCGCCGCCCAAACTCGTTCATCTTGACCATTATCTCCCATCTAAGCTAGTCTTGTTTGCCTGACACACTTGTTTTGTCCACACACTTCCAAACCTTTCCCATTCAAGTACCTGTCCAAGTGTCTTTAAATGGTGTTATTTTACCTTGCACGACTACCTCCTCTGGCAGCTCATTCCGTACCCACTACCCTCTGAGTGGAAAAAGATGCCCCTCTGGTTCCTATTAAATCTTTGTCCTTTAACTTTAAACCTATGTCCTCTGGTTCTTGATTGCCTGCCCTGGGTAAAAGACTGTGCATTTGCCCTGTGAATTCCCCTCATGATTTTATACACCTCTATAGGATTACCCCTTGGCGTACGTTGAAGTTGATGGTTTGTTGCTGAATCGTCTGCACTCTTTCCACCCATCACCTTTTGGGCCATTTTGAATCTCCATCTTTCAGTTGCCTGTGGAGATTTTTTTAGGTGCCAAGAATTTACTTGTTTCCCATAGAACTCGGGACAGAATTGGTTAAGGTTGTGTAGATTGCTCCTTTTGGTCTCAACTGTTGTTGTCAGGGTCAGGGGGTATATGGTGGTGATCGTAGCTTGTTTGTCCTGTGGTCTAGCTAGCTGAAGGCTCCTGAGTTGTTTATTATTCCACAGGGGTCATGGAAGTGAGAATATTAATCTCACATCAAACCTGCGTGAAGCACAATAGACATAAAGTTAATGATGACAGTATCCTATTTTTTAAATAGTATTTCAGTATTTCTGGGGCTGAGATTGAAGTGAAGAGAGAATTTAACATATTTAAATCTTGGACGTTCCATGCAACCCATTTTTTTCCATGTTAACATTTCCTGTGCATCTTATAGTAAATACATTGTTGGGTTTCCAAAATTTCAACAATAACAACATTTAAAAAGTCGTTCAATGTCTGTACAATACCTTATTTGATATTCTGGTGTGAAACATACCTATTTTTCTTTGTGAAAAAAACACAGCGCTGAAGGAACTCGGCAGGCAAGCAGGATCTGTGGAGGAAATTACATATGATGTTTCGGGTCTGGGTCCGAAGTCCGAAGAAGGGTCCAAACCTGAAATGTCGCCAGTCTAATCGCTCCACAGATGCTGTCTGACTCACTGTTCCTTCAGTGCTTTGTGTTTTGCTCAATAGTCCAGTGTCTGCAATTCTATGAGTTTCTTTGGGAGAAGTTTGGTTTCGTTTATTTTATTATTGTCATGTGTACTATGGTAAAGTGAAAAGCTTTTTGCTGTGTGCTGTCCAGTCAGTGAAAAGACTATTACATGATTATAATCAAGCTGTCCACAATGTACAGATACAGGATAAAGGGTATAACCTTTAGTGTAAGGTAAAGTTTGATTAAAGATAATTCAAAGGTCTCCAACGAGGTAGATGGGAGGTCAGGACTGCTCTCTAGCCGGTGATAGAATGGTTTAATTGCCTGGTAACAGCAGAAGAAAATTCACTTGCCTGATAACTGATTTAATTGTTGGGATGTAATATATAGTTTCTTTATGTACCTCTTCCCTCGGACAGTTCATGAGGTGGAATATGATATATTGTATGTAACCTGAAGTAGAACCTTGTACTGTTACCCACCTTAAGGTGGGTAAAAATAAAGGAAGAGGTGGTATGAATTTAAATCGGCATTGTAAATTTTATGTGTATCCAGGCCATTTTATTAGGCAGCTCTTCGATCATCCAGTCTAATGCCATTATTTTTAATAGTACAGATATTTAAATTGTTTCATAATTAGACTGCAGTTGCGAGTTTGGGTACATTGTTGTAAGGATTGAGATCATGGATTATTTGATATGATTTTGGACCAGAAAGCATTAAATCATTGATGGAAAGGAGACAGCGTTTGTTTCCATTCTAATGGGTAGCTGAAATTTCCGCTTGGTTTAATTCATTATTGTATGGTTCGGGTATGCTGATAAAGCAAATTCCTTGAAACAAGAATATAATCTCAGGAGATAAAACTACAGGCTATGCCAAGGTAGCAAGCTGGTTCAGTTTATATGAATCACCATAGGTCAACATATACTCTTTATAATCAATTTATAAATCGCAAAATATACTTTGGTAACTGAACCCCCACAGTGTTACAATGAATGGCATCGAAAGCACATAGATCGCTAAGAAAGAATAATTATTAGAGGTAGAATGCGCGAGGGAAAACTAGTTTAGTTTAATGATGCTGCACGTAACAGGCCCTTCAGCCCGCAGAGTTCACGCTGACTATCGATCACCTGTTCACACCAGTTCTGTTATCACACTTTCTCATCCACTCCCTACAACTAGGGGGACCTACAAAGGCCAATGAACCTACAAACCTGTACGTCTTTGGAATTTGGGAAGAAACTGGAGCACATGGAGGAGACCCATGATCATAGGAAGAACATTGCAAACTCCACAGGCTTAATATTATGGGAGCTAGTTGTATGTAGGAGTGTCCTTAGTTTATTACCTGGAGATGTCCTGTATGGGGAATATTTGTCCGTTAATGTCTTGAACTTTGAGGGTTGTATTACTGCGTTTTACTGCAGTGGCCTAATTTAGGTGTAAACGTACTGATGGTCTTTTAAATTCCATTTTTGTGCAGTTTCCAAGTTAAAGTAAACATGAGAAGTTTTACGTTTTAGGTATCACACATTAACATTTAAGAGTCCCAGTTTATTTAACATAACTAGTTGCAGATTGATGCTCCCTCTAGTGGGCAGCACGGTGGTGCAGCGGTAGAGTTGCTGCCCTACAGCACTTGCAACGTCAGAGACCCGGGTTGCAGTCTCCATATTTTTGTTTAATTTAGACTGCTGATAGGGTTATATCTTTAAGTTTCGGCTGCAGAAATCATGGCAGATATGGACGATCAATATGCAAATGGGAACTAAGGATTATCCCACGTGACAGAGGCGACAAGGGACAGATTAATAAATGCAAAACAACACGCTGTGCTATTCATAAAGCTTGAAGGCGTTATCACATTGGAGCACTCTGCCACCTCAGATGCATCATTTGATTTCAACACCCTAAATATGATTTTTCTACAATTATATATTTGGAGACCTTTTCACTGAGGATGTGTTTCTAGGGCCTAATTGAAAGCAGCATTGACTAGGGCAGCCCAGTGACGCAGCTGGTAGAGCTGTGATGCAACAGCTCTAATAGCCTGGGTTCAATCTAGATCTTGGTTCTATCTTTGTGGAGTTTACACATTCTCTGAGTTTTCTCTCGTTACTCTAGTTTCCCCCCCCCCCGTACATTGCAAGACATGGGTTCATAGGCCAATTGGGCACTGAATTGCCCCCTTTGCTTGGTGAATGGAAGAATCAAAGGCTAACATACTCATTTTACTCCTACCCTCGGGAAGAAGGTACAGGAGTTTGAAAACCGTGACCATCGGGGACAAGAATAGCTTCTTCCCAACAACTATCAGGCTCTTGAACATTGCGCAACACTAATCTCAATTATGAACTCTGTGAACTGTCTTTCGTTGCCCTAAGGACTTACAATTTAAAACAAATATTGCGGTTATTAATTTTATTACCTACATGTGTTGTGTTTGCCAGCCTGTTATGCTCTTGCAAGTAAGAATTTCCTTTCTTCTGTTGTTAGTAGATATGAGAATTAAACAGTTTTGAGTGTTGAATTTTGGAGGGAGTTGATGGGGTAGTAAAATAAAATTAAAGGATGCTTGATAGTTTGTCATGGTTCCAAGGGGCTGTTTTCATGGTACATTATTCTACTCTAGAGGACGTGATGTTGGTCTTGGATTATTTAGGAATGCTCGCACTGTAAAGAATGTCAGTGATAAAGTGTTATGTTAAACAGCTGCCATATTTTAGCTGGGTCATCATCTGCAGCTTATGATATTGTGTCACGTGTGTCCCAGTAAAAGCAGTCCTGGCATGGAACCTCAGGATCACTGTGAGTACTTGAAACCAAAGTGTCTGCTCGATAAGTTTAACAGTCCCTAGAATTTGAGTAAAGTTTTGCAAAACTCTCTTGTGATTTGGCTGTAAATAATAATGTCAGATTCCAGTACTGAAATTGCTAACCAGTCGATTTTTCTGCTGAGCTTTTAGCAATACCTCGAGTGACTGACTGTTTAATCCACTTGTAGGTCACACTCATTTTAAAGAGAAAGCTCATGGCAGTCATTCAGCTGCTTGTTTGACTGTGGTTGTTTAATCAAGAGGAAACATAAATAAGTCCTTGAAGGGCAGTTGTACTACTTTGTGCCTGGACAGATCTTTTAACAATCAAACGTGGGCCACAGTATTTCTGTGTCCTCCTGGCAATGACATTCAAAGCGGCGTATAACTTGGTAATGAGTCTTTATTGCTTTTTATTGGTATGACTGTATGGCAAATGAAATTCCTTGTATGTTGCAAAACATACTTGGCTAATAAAATATGATTATGATTTAGAAATTGATTTATTTTCTTTTATTTACAGTAGTAAAGCAGTATGAAAAATAATAGCTGGAACTAATATTTGCAAGAGGGAGGCAGGTTAATATTTTGGAACATTTAATTCAATAGAAAGGACTCCCAAACAAGTGTGAATTGGGATATGGTAGAACCTTCAGTAAAACTCAGCAGGCCAAGATGGTATTCCTTAACTTTTTTTAAAGTGAAGGGTTGGGGACAAGTGTGGAGGGTATGACACTGTTTTATAATGGAGGTTAGCACAAAATGAGCTGCTGTGAATTATATTTGAACCTTTAATCTGTTGCTGCTGTGTATTTTAAGGGACGCTTAATTAAAATGTTTTTTACCCCCACTTTTGGCTAAGGTAATCATTGTAATTTTATATTTGTTTGGTAAGCCTTTCATTTTTCTGCCTGTGTTAGTGTGGAGTTGTGTAATATGTTGAAAAGCTGAAATTGCATTCTGAATTGCTCATGATATTTTGTACTAATTTCCAGATTATTTTTAGTCCCATACATCTCTTGACAAACAACAATTTCTACAATCATAGCCCTGAAATCTGCATTTAAAAGAAACTTAATATTGTAAATCTATAAAAGGCAGATAGAGTTCAGCTGTGTATTGGATATTTTGACTTGTTCAGCGCCTGCATGGAAATCAGAGGTCAATGTTTATGGTAAATACACAACAGAGATTTCTGATGGTGCATATGTTTAGTATTGTCTGGAGAAAAAAGTTAGTATTGTAGAAGGTATTTTGACAATTCCATCATATTCCATCTTTGGAAAAGACTGAGGGATGGTTTAAGAGTGGTCTTTGAAATTGTGAAGTTTTGGTGGGAGTTACGACCTAAAGAATGTCTCTAGGCGTGGGAAAGAACATAGTTAGAGATGATCGGTATACGATTCACCAAGTTGGTTTATACCGAAGATAGACACAAAAAACTGGAGTAACTCCGCGGGTCCGGCAGCATCTCTGGAGAAAATGAACGTGACGTTTTGTGTCGGCGACGGTTGTGGGAAAGATGCTAAGTGTGGCATGACGGTTGGTCGGAGCGAATGTCGGGCACCGCACAGCAGTAGCAGCGGCGATTGCGACTGCTCCATCTCCTCCTCCCGCACCCCGCCCGGCCTGATAACGGCCGCTGCTGCCACTCCGCCAACGGCGCTTTCAAAACAGACCCTTGGAGGAGGGAGGTGTTGGTCAGAGGCAGAAGTAGAGTGGGGGGGGGGGGGGGGGGGGGGGAGGGGGGACGAACCAAAAATGATTGGAGGACCGATCCCGGAGACGCAACCGAAAAACACTCTCGCCCCCCCCCCCCCCCCATACCCGGGGGTGGCCAGGACCGCGGCACCGCCACCCTGCCTGGATCATAGAGATGGATTAATACCCTCCATATTTTGGTTGCGATTTTTAAGCCACATGCCACTCCCCATCAATCCTAACTGGTTCCCCATTCATCCTGTAAACCCCCCCTTCCCATCCATCCTGCAGTGTTCGACTGTTTCTCACTGTACCCCCCTCCATCCATCCTGCACAGATTATTACAGACATCCCCCCACGCTCCCCTCATAATTTTACCTACTCCAACCAACACTCACTAATTCCCCTGCCTCAATTTCCACACTGATGGCCCCCCCACCTATCCATGATTCATATACCCCCCCCCCCCCCCCCCCCGACCCTATTGTGCTTGAAATGTCTTCAGAGCTAACATTGACGTATGTTTGATAACGGAATGCATTCAAATATGTTTTAATTCCCAATGTTATTATTTGTTTTAATCCATAGAGATGGATTAATTAAATTTTTAACACATGAAACATTAAAACCGCAGTGTTCGATTCTCACTGACACGTTATTACAGAATCATTTTAATGGCAAATCAATGCTGTTGATATGTAGTGTCAGTACTGTAGTTATTTAATGAGCAACATTCACAACTATACGTTGGATTTATCCAGGTTTTACTTCTACAGTCTGTCATGTACATCACAAATTTGGTCAGGAGATATTTCAGTTGAAATTTTAACGTTAATTCTGAAGTGGGAATGATGGAAAAAGCGTTTATCAACAATTTTTTTTTAAATGGTGCTTACAAGCTGGGTATCTTCATTGCCACATACTGGGTATCTTCATTGCCACATACATCTGAATGTCTGGTTATGTTGCGTCTTGACACCTTTAAATATATTACCAAACATTTGCTGCATTTATGTCCTTTGGCCATCTCTTGTAAGTTAGTGTATTGTTTAACCTGTCAGATGGGTATAGTCAGTTTTGTCAGCTATTATCATAAAATGCCTTTAGAAAATTCCTTGCAACCTGTATATTTTGTTGTGGATACATTATGTGGGAAGCGAGAGTGTTTCTGTACCAATAGCAATAACGACCCATGCTATGGTCATGTCATGATAATTTTCGGTCCTTCACAGAAAACATGCTTGCATCAATCTGTAGTGTGCATGGTTAAGCATATATGTTATCAAGGTCCAGGATGTATTGACACGGGTTGATCATACGATGAATAATCCAACCACATTTTTTGTTTGGAAGTGGAAAGAAATAATAAAAATTACATTCATTGCAATGTGTAAAAAGAGTTGAGATACCGTATTATAATTTTGCTGCATGTCATTGTGGTATATATCATGTCTTGATTGGTGAATATGTTAGTTTGTGACTTTATTTGAAGCCGAAATAATACGTGAATGCTTCATTGAGCATAACTGGTAACTACGCACTTCGTCCGAGCACACGTCATGCAAGCCAACTTAAATGACCACCTAAAATGTCATTTGGCAACCTAAAAAGCTCCCAAGGCTGGCAACAGGGAAAAAAAGTTAAGCGAGAGCCCTGCCTCTGTCTTTATGATTCTTGGCACTGAGAATTGATCAGTAATTTTTTTCACTGATAATTTGCAAAAATGAAATTCGTTTGATACCCACGTTTGAAAAATCTGAAACAATGGCACCCATGTTAAGCCAAATGGCTATATTTGCAATTATCCGATCAACTATTCTAGCAAAGCATTTAAGAAGCAGTTTATTATTGTTAATTGGCTCCAGGAGGTCTCTGTCCAATAACTAACTAAAAGTTAGCAAATTAAAAAAAAGTTAAATACTTACTTGGAATGCTCAGATCTTTTTTAATAATGTTGTTTCACTGTTAGTAGTAGAAGGGAATGGGGAGGATCTTTCCTTGGGGAAGAGTCCTGATGCATAACATTACCTATCCATGTTCTCCAAATATGCTGCTCAGTTACTCCAGTACTTCTGGTCTTCCAGTGATTTAGAGCCTTGGTGAGACTGTATCTGGAATATTGTGTAGGAAGGAACTGCAGATGTTGGTTTAAATCAAAGATGGACATAAAATGCTGGCGTAACTCAACGGGACCGGCAGCATCTCTGGGGAGAAGGAATGTGTGACGATTCGGGTCAAGATCCTGTTTCAGACTGAGTACTGATCCTAAAGTGGCATATGTTCGCAGTAGAGGGAGTACAGCGAAGATTGACCCGGTTGGTTGCAAGAATGGCTGGTTGGTTGTATGAGGAAACATTAAGCAGGTGACCCTGTACGGTCTTGAGTTTAGAACTAGATCTTTATATTGAAATGCTCAAAATCCTAAAGAGTGGAGAAGATGTGGAGTTGATATACCTCCTGGTTGGGGTGTCTGCAATCAGGAATCACGGTCTCAAATTAAGAGGTTGACCATTCAGGGTGGAATTTAAAAAAAAAAAACATTCCTTCTCCACAAGAATCGATGTACTAAGGAAGTATACAAGTTGCTCATTTTAGATGTTTGGCTACCAGAGATAATACTCCCAGTTTAGTTATGCACTTTGTTTAAATTCTTCTTTCTCTTATTGTATGATTTGGGATGCAAGCCAGATTACTGCTTCTGGTGACGGCATCAATATTTGCAGATGACACAAATATCTTGGCATTATGTTAACTCTTCAATGTGATTCAGTGAAGGGCCTGTCGCATTTACGCGTTTTTTTTGGCAGTCGCCGAAAAATCGCGTAAGTGGGTCAGGCCCTTTACTGCTGGACAATTGCAGCTGATATTCCGCCTTATTAAACTATCAATACGAAACATTAAAGTTGGGGTCTAAAAGCTCTAATTTCACTTGCTGATGAATGGTCATGACTTCTATCTCTCGTTCTAAAGATGCTGTCAGACCTGTGAGGTTTTTCTACTATTTTCTATTTATTATTTTAGTTTATCATGATGGGCTTGTTTGCATGGCCGTCTGACAGTGTACTTTTTTAATTAGCATATCGTGATGTGAAGGTTAAGAGATTGAAGTGCAAGAGAAATGCTCACAATCTGATTGGGATCTGTTTACAATTTTCACTGGTAGCTACAGTTTCTGCATGGTTAACTGTACTGTAAACCCTCGTTATAATGGACCATGACAGGGGGAATGTTGTCTGTTATTGCCGATTGTCCGCTATAACCAAGTGTAATAAATGGCATTTCATATGGAGACTTGACAATAAAATTTACACTGAGGAAGAACTGCACTGGCTCAGGTGCCTATTTTACAGGTGAAACATTAAAGCCTTACTTGCCTTAAGCTACAAAACTCCAAGGTCTCAATACAGCAATACAGGTGGTGGTGGTAGGTGTGGCTGAGGAAGCTGTGAGGGCAGGGGGCTGGCGTCAACAGGTTCGGCCCGGTGCCGAAGTCGGATTTTAGCTCGGCGGTGAAGTTTGGTAGGTCTGTCCATTATAACGGAAATCTGTTATAAAGAGATCTATAAAAACAAAGATTTGCTGTAATGTGTTTTGTTTGCAACTGGGTTAGTGTGTTGAGCAAAGAAAAGGACATTTATCCCCTAAAGGTTAATGCTGCCCAACCATGTTTAAAATATGCAGTCAATAATTTGCCAAATGTTGGTGCCTGTTCTGAACAATCTGATTTTCCAGAGAATGACTAAAGAGGAGGTATGTTTGGCAACATATGCCTGATATAGATGGAAAGGTCAAATAATGATTCTGCTCCTGATTTCAATGTCGACTCTAGATTACATGGCACCATTTAACATAGCGAAGTATCCCAAGGCTACTTCACAGGAGTATAGTTAGACCATGAGCTACGTAATACGAAATATGTCCAAAGGCTTGATCAAAGAGAGTGGAATTTAGAGTATGGAGCTTTGGCAACTGAAGGCATGGCCACCTGTTTCAGTATGATTTATACAATGCCCATAATGTTTGGGACAAAGACTCAGCATTTATTTATTTGCCTCTGTACTCCACAATTTGAGATTTGTAATAGAAAAAAATCACATGTGGTTAAAGTGCACATTGTCAGATTTTAATAAAGCCATCTTTATACATTTTGGTTTCACCATGTAGAAATTACAGCAGTGTTTATACATAGTCCCCCCCATTTCAGGGCACCATAATGTTTGGTACACATGTTTTTCGTAATTGCTCAGGTGTGTTTAAATGCCTCCTTAAATGCAGGTATAAGAGAGCTCTCAGCATCTAGTCTTTCCTCCAATCTTTCCATCACCTTTGGAAACTCTTATTGCTGTTTATCAACGTAAGGAACAATGTTGTGCCAATGAAAGTCAAATAAGTCATTATGAGACTGAAAAACAAGAATAAAACTGTTAGAGACATCGGCCAAACCTTAGGCTTGCCAAAATCAACTGTTTGGAACATCTTTAAGAAGAAAGAGAGCACAAAGGGACTGGCAGGCCAAGGAAGCTCCACAGCTGATGACGGAAGAATTCTCGCTATAATAAGAAAAAAAATCCCCAAACACTCTTCCAACAGATCAGAAACACTCTTCAGGAGTCAGGTGTGGATTTGTCAATGACCACTGTCTGCCGAAGATTTCATGAACAGAAATACAGAGGCTACACTGCAAGATGCAAACCACTGGTTAGCTGCAAAAATAGAATGGCCAGGTTACAGTTTACCAAGAAGTACTTGAGAGAGCAACCACAGTTCTGGAAAAAAAAATTTATGGACAGATGTGACAAAGATTAACTTGTACCAGAGTGATGGCAAGAGCAAAGTATGGAGGAGAGAAGGAACTGCCGAAGATCCAAAGCATACCACCTCATCTGTGAAACATGATGTTGGGGGTGTTATGACCTGGGCATGTTTGGCTGCTGAAAGTACTGGCTCACTTATCTTTATTGATGATACAACTGCTGATGGTAGTAGCATAATGAATTCTGAAGTGTAGAGTGTCCTATCTGCCCAAGTTCAAACAAAACTCATTGGCTGACGGTTCATTCTACAGCAAGACGATGATCCCCAAACAAACTGCTAAAGCAACAAAGGAGTTTTTCAAAGCTTAAAAATTGTAATTTCTTGCGTGGCCAAGTCAATCACCTGGTCTGAACCCAATTGAGCATGCCTTTTACATGCTGAAGAGAAAATAGAAGGGGACTAGCCCCCAAAACAAGCATAAGCTAAAGATGGCAGCAATACAGGCCTGGCAGAGCATCACCAGAGAAGACACCCAGCAACTGGTGATGTCCATGAATCGCAGACTTCAAGCAGTCATTGCATACAAAGGATATGCAACAAAATACTAAACACGACTACTTTAATTTGCAATACACTGCTGTGTCCCAAACATTATAGTGCCCTGAAATGGGGGACTATGTCGAAAACTGCTGTAATTTCTACATGGTGAAACCAAAATGTATAAAATTGGCCTTTATTACAATCTGACAATGTGCACTTTAACTACATGTGGTTTTTTTTTTTTTTTTTTTTTTTCTGTTACGAATCTCAAATTGTGAAGTACAGAGGCAAATAAATAAATGATGAGTCTTTGTCCCAAACATTATGAAGGGCATTGTATGAGGGGTGTGCAGAAGGACAAATGCTGGCGGTCAGATATCTAGAAAGGGATGTCTCGGTGTGGGAGATTAGAGACAGAGGAGTGATCCAGAGATATTTCGAAGCAGGGATGTGAATTCTATCGTCTGAAGAAAGATTCCGACTGGAAAAGTCATCCATGTTCTCCTCAAAATGTTGCTTGACCCACTGAGTTCCTCCAGCACATTGTGTCTTTTAATGAGCATTCATTAATTTGGATGTGGGCAGAGCCACAGTGTGTCAGTAAGAGCAGGGATCACAGTACACAGCACTGCTTTGGAGTTAAAATGCAACACTAGATATCTGAATGTGTTCACTTCATGTTGAGAATGGGATATTGAACTGTAGACAGGTGAGTGGTGGAAACTGGTTGCATTGGGGATCGGTTGGGTGGTGGATTATTGCGTTGGGGAAGCGGGACCCAACGGGTCCCACTTGGCCTAATAATTAGTTAATTTGCCTGAAATACTTCCACATTTAAAAAAAAAAAAGAAAAAAAATGTGGAAGTATTGAGGGAAGAATTCAGCTTATTCCCACTCCCAATTCTTACCTCCCAGTTGAGGAAAGAAACGGGAGTGGGAGTAAGCTGTGATCCAAGACGATGACTGACAGGGAAAGGCAGCTGAAATGCCTAATCTGCATTATAGCCATTGTGGGTCTACCCAGCAATGGGATTATAGATACTCTTAACTGTTACTCCTGGATACTTGGATGACAAGAATGTGTATTCTTTGAATGTGAGTTAACTTGATTTTTAAAAAAAAACATGATTGGAATATTTCTTCAAAAGGGTTTGGAATTTCTGCTGCAGATCAATTACGTGGCAGTACTTTATTTTCTGCCATTTCCCCCATGCTCCTTGCTCGCACCCTAGTGAACTAGAGGTATGTAGGGTATTACAGGAATTGGTTGTGATGGTATGGTGGGCCACCAGATGTCACATGATGTTCAATTGACTGCCTCCTGGGCTGGGAAGAAGGAGGCAAGAATTGTTTTCCATAGACTAAGTAGTAATGGGACAAGCTGGAGCCTTTAAATTATAGATGCAATATTATCCTTGCCTTATTCGGAGCCATGGAAAATACATTGAGGGTGCAGTTAGTCACGCACTTCTAGTCTCAGTGCTGAATCATCAGAATGGGCAGTAGCAATGTTGCTAACTCTGGGAATCTGCTGGTTTATTGCTTGGGTTTGTAATTAGCATGATTTGTGACTGCTGATGCAGTGATGTTACAGCCGCAAATGTTTTACCAGTGAGCATTGTGGTTCAACTGCAAAGCACTGACATGTTTTCAGTAGTGCATTTTAAGTTTCTGGTGTCTGCAAAGTTGTGTCGGAACACCATATTCCTGTGAAATCTTAGATGTGTTTTGGAGGATTAGTTTTAGTGGGTTTGTTTCACAGAAAATCCCGAAGAATTTTGGTTTATGGTGGGTGCTATAAAAGTGCAAAATAATGTTGAGTGTGGCTTGCGGGAAGTCCCTACTGACACTCCATTGTAGCATTGAGGGATCCAAGGTGAGGCCTGGTTTGGGATCTCAAATGTATATTAAAGATCCCCTGGATGTATTTTGTCATCCTTAATCCTGGTAAATGCTCCAATCTTCCATTCTGAGGAAGGTTCCCTAACTTGACACTTTAACTGGTTCCTCTTTCTGCAGATGCCACGTGAATGG
This sequence comes from Leucoraja erinaceus, assembly GCF_028641065.1. Classification (NCBI taxonomy): domain Eukaryota; kingdom Metazoa; phylum Chordata; class Chondrichthyes; order Rajiformes; family Rajidae; genus Leucoraja; species Leucoraja erinaceus. The sequence continues at coordinate 7,273,465 of NC_073412.1, read as the reverse complement.
CTGAGTTAGTCATAGAGCAATATGGCATGGACATATGCCAAATGATCCAACATCCATGCTGACCAAGTTGCCTAACTAAGATGGTTTTGTTTGATCCTGGCCCAAATTCCCCTCAACATGTTCTTTCCAAGGGTCTTTTAAATGTAATTGTTTCTGCCTCTTCCTCTGACAATTCATTCTATGTAGCCTTTGTGTGAAAAAGCTACCCCTTGGGTCCCTGTTAAATCGTTTCCTTCTCATCTTAAATTTATGACCTAATTTTAGGTCATAATTCCCCTTGCTCTAGGGGAAAGGACTGTGACTATTTGCCTAATCCATGCCTCTAATCATTTTGTATGTTTATATGCTTGTAAGATCATCCTTCCATGCTCCAGGATGAAAAGCCCTAGCATTTCCGGGTTCTCCTTGTAACTCAACCCTTTTCTAATTTGACAACATCCTATATCTGTACCCAGTACTTAAAATGTGGTCCTAGCAATTTCTTGTACAGCTGTCATAAGATGTCCCAACTCCTAGGCTAGGTGCTCTGATGGCAGCAAGTGTGTTTAAACACCTTTTTCACTACTCTGTCCACCTATTGCCACTTTCAAGAACCGTGTACCTGTACAATTCTCTGTTCTACATAATTACCCTGATCCCTACCATTGACCCAGGGCATGACTTGCACAGCAACATTACCAAAAATGCAACACCTTACCTTTATCTCAATTAGACTCCATCTGCCATTCAATAGCCCATTGGCACAGTTGATCAATATGTTCTGTTGTAATCTTAGATAACCGTCTTTGCTATCCATGATGCCACCATTTTTAGTATCATCTGCAAGCTTACTAAACATGCTACCTGTGTTCTTATCTTAATTATTAATTTAAATAATGGGTAATGGGCAGTAGACATGTGACGGGTCTCCCTTGCCAAAACAACTTTCTATCAATACCCTCTATCTCATGCCTTCAAGCCAATTTTCTATCCAGTTTGATAGCTCACCCTGGGTCTCCTGTGATCTAACCTTCCAGACCTGCCTGCGTAAGATCACTTCTACTGTACCTGTGTAGTAATGGCAAGTCGAAAATAGGACACTGGAGAGTTGGAAATTTGCCATTACAACCGAATATCACCCATGTGCTGAGTTCTATACTTTTTAGTTTAGAGATACAGCATGGAAACATGGCCTTAGGCCCACAGAATCCATGCCAACCTGCGATCCCTGCACATTAACACTATTCTACACACACTCGGGTTGATTAACAATTTTACCAAGACAATTAACTTACAAACCGGTACGTCATTGGAGTGTGAGAGGAAACCGGAGCATCCGGAAAAAACCCACGCGGTCATGGGGAGAACGTACAATATCTGTATAGACAGCACCCGTGGTCTGGATCGAACACGGGTCTCTGGCTCTGTAACACAGCAACTTTACCACTGCCCCATGGCTTGATCAAAGTATAGCGTACCACTTTGCGTTGTTTTGTACCTTCTGATGGGTGGTAAAAATAGCTGCGTCTTTTCAGTGGGTGGGTTCCATAGAGCTGCGTTGAACCACTGAATACAAGGTCCAGTTTGATCTCTTGTCCAGATGACAAGAGATTAAAGGTGCTGGTTCATGCTGATGTCCTGATTTCAGACAAACTTGGATTGTTTTCTCTGGAACACTGGAGGTGGGGAGTCCTGATAGAAGTACATAAAATTGTGAGAGACCTAGAACTTTTTTCAAGGATGGAAAAGACAAATACTAAAGGGCATAAGTTTAAAGCGAGCGAGGCTGAGTTTACATAGAAACATAGAAAATAGATGCAGAAGTAGGCCGTTCGGCCCTTCGAGCCTGCACCGCCATTCAATATGACCATGGCTGATTATCCAACTCGGTATCCTGTACCTGCCTTCTCTCCATACCCCCTGATACCTTTAGCCACAAGGGCCACATCTAACTTCCTCTTAAATATAGCCAATGAACTGGTCTCAACTACCTTCTGTGGCAGAGAATTCCAGAGATTCACCACTCTCTGTGAAAAATGTTTTTCTCATCTCGGTCCTAAAATATTTCCCCCTTATCCTTAAAAGAGATGTGTGGGGTATATATTTTTTGAGAGGTGGTGAGTGTGGTTGAGGCATTGAGTGGTATGAGACTTTTGGATAGGCATATGGACTTGCAGGGAATGGAGGGATATGGATTATGTGCAGAAAGATAAAGGATATTCTTGACATCCTGTCCGCATAGACATAGCAGTGCTGTACTGTTCTATGTTGTATGAATTGATGCAAGGTAGTATGTGATATATAAAGTCTGTAAACAAGTAAAAGATTTAAGTGACTGCTGTTAAAATAACTTATCCTTTGTTTCCACTTCTGTTTTCTTTCTGGCACAGTTAATCATGAGATGAAGAGGAGTTTCACAGAGCTTGCAGGGAGAAATCTTGCCTAAGGAAATTACCACTTAGGCTCCACCTATGCAAGCCTGTGGTTGCACTGAAATACCACGTGTGCTCAAGACCTGGACTGTGCTCCAAGGGCAGATCGTAAACTCAGCAAATCACTGGAATAGCGATGATACCAAAGCTGGTATTAGTACTATGGGAAGTTTAGTTATCTCTCTCTCTCTTGCTGTCTCGCTTTCACTCTCCCTCTTTTTTTAAACTATGACTAATATCCGTGATGAAAGGTCAACCAGGTTGTCATGACAACCCCCACCTCTTTTCAGGGGGATCACTCGGCTCCTAAATTCTTTGTTGGATGCGAGGAGGATGAAATTGACGACCTGGAATCAAACATGAAGGCAGAAAACCGTGACGTTTACGATGATGAAAATGATTCTGACTCGGTGAGGAACTCTATTGCTATTAACTTTGCTCATTTTGAATTTTTTCTGCTAATGATAATATAACAAATGTATTGCTTAGCCCCAGCTGCACAGTAAAAGGCTCATTTTCAAATTATCACATACTTCAATGGAATGTAAAAGATTGTTTAGCATAGCTTTGCAAGGCTAATGTGCTTTTATTTAACGGGTTGTACCTGATACAGAGGTGAGGCAGTTTAACATTGTTATGGTTTGTGTAAGAAAATCTTATTTTATTTAGTTTTTAACCTTTGATGTTCAAACAATGTTAACAAAGTATTTCCAGTAAATGCTGTTAGAAACATTAGTTGCACTATTTGGGAAAGTGGCTACTGTGTTATTTTCTTTTTACAAATAGTTAAGTGCCTTTTTTTATCACTATCTTTGTGCCATTTCAATTGCATTTTCTTGCCTTCCCCCGCCCCCCACCCTATGATGGTACTGTTATATATATTCCTGGCTTGGGTACAACTATGTAGGTCAACGTTGGTTTGTTTCATGATTTATTCGTTTTAGATGGGAACCATGACAGGATATTTAACTGTCGATTTCCCTATCAAACACGATCCTGTTACGTCAGTGACGTGTTTCATTTCTCCATAATGGCTTCACCACTCAACTCCCCAAATGGTTGTTTGCCTGTGGAAGCTGAGCACGATTTGTCCTTGTCCCATATTTATACAGTCAGGATTGTGGGCACAGTAGTGATGAGGACTAATCTCATAGCCAGAGAGTAATAGAGCACTGAAATAGCCCTTCGATCCATCTCTTCCATGCTGATCAAGATGCCCCATCTAAGCTAGTCCCATTTTCCTGTATTTGGCCTATTTCCTGCTAAATCTATCCGTGTACCTGTCCCAAGTGTCATTTAAATGTCTGACTCAACTACTTCATGTGGCCGCTTGTTCCATCTGAGTGAAAATGTTGCTCCTCTGGTTCATTTTAAATCTTGCGTCACTAACCTTAAACCTGTGTACTCTGGTTTTTGATTTCATTACCCTGGGTAAAAAACTTTTTGTGCATTCATCCTATCTATTCCCCTCATGATTTTGCACACCTGTATATGATGACCCCTCCCCCACCCTTGGCTTCTGGCGTTCTAAGGAATAAAGTCCTAGCCTGCCCAATGTTTCCCTATAGCTCAAGCCCTCGAGTCCTGGAAACAACATTGTAAATCTTCTCTGCACTCTTTCCTATTTAGTGACATTCTTCCTATAACAGGATGACCAAAATAGAACACAGTTCTCCAAATGTGGCCTCACTGATCCTTATACAACTGTAACATAACATCCCAGCTTCTATAATTATCTAGACTAAATTGAACTAAATGATCCTAGACTAAATAGACGAGGGCATTCGATCCAATTTGTGATTCCAGCTACAAAGACAGATGTGTACAGCAATTCATTCTTCCCCTGCACAATTAAAGCATGGAATAATCTCCACCCTACTATAGTTACCCAACCAGATGCAACTAAATTTAAAGAAGCTCTTTCTTCCCAATAACCCTTTCTGGCTTAAGCCCTCCCTTCACCACCTCCAGTTTGAATTCCATTTGGAATATTTTGGAGGACCAAGAAACCAAGAACCAAGACTGGTTTTATGCTTCCCCCACCCAACTATCTCACTTGGTTTCTATTCTGTGCATGTGTCGGTATGTTGGTTCCACAGGGAGGAATGGAGACCTGACCCTGATGCTGGCCATGCACTGATATCCACACTTTACAGTTCACCAGGTGCATTGGTGAATGGCAAGGTACCACAGCCTCTTCTATCCCCTCCTTGCAATTCACTAAGACCAAAGTAAGGATGCAAAGATCAATCAATCAATTTATTCATTCACATACACAATAAAGTGCAGTGAAATGAATTTTGCCAGCAGCGGTACAATCAAAAAAGAACACACAATACACAATAAAAATTTAATACAGTCATCCACCACAGCATTCTTCACTGTAGTGGGAGGCACAAAGTACATTCAGTCCTCCTCCATTGTTCTCCCATGGTCGGGGCCATGAACCTCCGCAGTTGTCGCTGTGGGCGGCCAGATGCACAGGCCCTCTCGTCGGGACTGCGGCTTCAAGATATTGTTCATCCCTTAACACCTGTCCTTTATGTTGCATTTCTATATGTGGTTTGTGCAATGTGAGCTACTAATTTGATTCCTATTGTTACTGTAAGGAAAATTGTTTTTGGTATAACCCAGTGTTCAATTTATCATCCAATCTAAATCTATTGTCAATGTCTTGTAAATTCTCTAGCTCTTTGTGTTAGCTCTTTCGTTTTGCATAAATCGAGTTTCACTGTACCTTAATTGGTTCTTGTGACAATAAACTGACCTTGAAACCTTGAACCTCTATCTCTAATGACTGGTGATGGCCTATTGTCCAGTCTACAGAGTATTTTTTGTACTGAGGCAGTGACTTTTGAAGCTAACACCCATGCTGTCTGTAATTCGGAACAAACCTGTTGTTAGTTTCTTCAGAGCTAATATTGTGATGAGTATAAGCTGCTATGATTTCGTAAGTTTCATTTAACCATTTTTTTCCTTTGCTGGTGAATGAAACTTTGGAAAATGCATTCTGAAGAAGGGTCTCAACCCGAAACAACATCCATTCCTTCTACCAGAGATGCTGCCTGTCCCGCTGCGTATCTCCTTCAATTTGTGTCATACTTTCTTCTTCACTCATTTTCCCTACTCGCTCCTCTATAACTTGATTTATTTTTTTCACATAGTTGTGTAGAGATGCGTATCAAAAGCAGGCATGTTGGCTCCCTGAGTCCATGCTGACCATCAACCACCAATTTACTCCTATCCTGCATTAATTCTATTTTTTTTTATTCTCTTTGCATTCATATCAATTCTATACAGATTCTATTACTTGCCATGAAGGGCAATTTATAATGGCCATTTAATCTAGCAACCCTAACATCTTTGGGATATGGGAGGCGACTCTCTCTCAGTCACAGAGAGAAGAAGCAAACTCCACACAAGCAGCAAACAAGGGTAGGGATTGAAATTGGTTTCTGGTTCTGAGAGATAGTGGTTCTAATAGCTGCGCCATTGTGATCATTTCAATTGTTCATAGGAAAAATTCCTTTCATTATTAAGAGGATTTTTTAATAGTTTCAGTTTAGTTGATGCATCTTGACAAGATTTATTTTTAAATAGTAATTATTATGGCAGGGAGTTTCCAGTTCCCTGGGAACCTCAATGTTCGATCCTGACTGTGGGTGCTGTCAGTACGGCCTCAGTAAGTTGTAAAATTATTCCTAGCGTGTATGATAGTGTTCGTGTATGGGGCGATCGCTGGTCGCTGTATCTCTAAAGTCTAATGCAGCAGAACCTTTGGCCAATCTGAAAGTGGGAAAGTGATTATACAGCTTGGAAGATGGCAGCTTTGTTCAATATGTTAATTTAACCCATGCTAAAACTTTGATGCACTACAAGATTGTCAGAGCAAAGAAGATCAAGGTCCACCTGGTTTGTCATCTATCGCGCCAGTAATTGCGTGGTGCAATGATAGGACCATAGCAATCAAACTCTGTCAATGAGTCTCCAAACAGACATGAGATGATGTTTATGGCATCAGAAGATGTAATCAGCCTGAGTTGAGGGATATTGTTAAGCGGTTCTGATGTTGGACAGGTGTCTAACTGATTGAAGGGTTGCTTGAATGAATTTACCAAATTCCTTTTGGCCGGAAGAAATATTTATTCTCCTGGCACGCGAGGTATTTTAAAAACGCTAGCTTCTTGGGTTCTGGCTGACTTACCTACTTTTAGTTACTGCCTGGGAAGCCCTGGGATACCTGGGTGGCTGTAGTTTTAAAGTAGCTTATGATCTGCAGTTGTGTAGTGGTTAAATAATGGACCAGCAAGAAGAATTATGCACCATTGATCCAGAAATGAAATTTGAATCCCACCAGGAAAGTTGGAATTAAATGGTGGTAGCCATGAAATAACTGGATTATTGGTTTTCTGTTTGTCAGGAATTCCGATATCCTGGTGAGGTTTATTCTAGATACAAGAAACTGCAGATGCTAGCATCTTGATCAAAAAAACCAAGTGCTGGAGGAACTCAGCAGGTGAGGCAGCATCTGCGGAGGGAAAGGACAAGCGACATTTTGAGCCGGGAACTTCTTTACACTGATGGGAGTGGGGGTGAGATGAGGAAGAAAGCTGGCAATGAGTGGAGGCAGCCTATAACCTGGGAAGTGATGTGTCTGAAGGAGGGTCTCGACCCAAAACGTCACCCATTCCTTCTCTCCAGAGATGATGCCTGTCCCGCTGAGTTACTCCAGCATTTTGTGTCTATCTTAAGTGATGGCTGGATACAGGTAAGGGATTTGATTGACAGATGAGTTGAGTACGTGATACAAATTAGAGGTGAAAAGGTGACAATAGGGGGTTTGAAAATGGACAAATGCTGGGGGGGGGGGGGGGGGGGTGCATAACAGGCAAATGGGGGTGGAAGATGAGTACAGGAAGGAGGGACAAGCAGCAGGCTGTCTGGGTGGATGGGTAGTTATGAGGGAGTTTCAGGGTGGAGGTGGGTGGCGTGGGAAAGAATGAGGGGGTGGGGGAGATATTACTTGAATTTGGAGAATTCAGTGTTCATACTAAGCTTCAGTTGATTCTAAACTGGTGATGCAGTTCAGAGGCAAATGAGGATGGACACTAAAGGTTAGCATGGCAGTGCATATGTAACAAATAATAATGCTGGCTTTCAATGCTTCTTTTAAAAATAACTATGCCAGAGATTTTGTGCATACCTGAACCTAAATCGTCAACCTAACTGGAGATAACTGTTATAACTGACTAACTGGAAACATTGAATAGACTAGAGTTGTTTCTCCGAGAAAAGTGAAGTCTGTGGGTTGACCTGATGGAGGTCTTTAAGATAATATAAAGTCTGATCAAAGTGACTTTGTGAAGAAGTGTGCACTTTTCAGGGAGAGATGGAAACAAATCCAGTGGGGGAGCTCAAGAGGATTTTCCTTAATTGGGGATTAGCAGGAAAGCTTGGTATAATGTATTTAAACACCAAGAAGAGGGTGCTGTGACGAAAGGTACACAAAAATGCTGGAGAAACTCAGCGGGTGCAGCAGCATCTATGGAGCGAAGGAAATAGGCAACGTTTCGGGACGAAACGTTGCCTATTTCCTTCGTTCCATAGATGCTGCTGCACCCGCTGAGTTTCTCCAGCATTTTTGTGTACCTTCGATTTTCCAGCATATGCAGTTCCTTCTTAAACGCAATGTACTGTGACTAAAGCTGGCTAACGGTACCCAGGTTACCCAGGTTATATCTGGAACAGGCTCTTAATAACCGGTCAGTTAATCCCTTTTGAAATGGTATGAGATTATGTGTGAGTGGCTCTTGGAACAAAGTCATTGTTTCAAACTTTGGCATGCAGCAAAAAAACATTTTTATAAGTAAGCAAATAACATTGGATTAAAGAGTCTTATAATAACCAAAGCTGCTATTACTTACAAATGCGTCAGGCAAATAACTACTTAGTCACATGCAGTTCATGGGTGTATAATTTGCTTGGCTTTCAGTTTTTGTAATATTCTGAGTTATTAACTCCTGAGTGATTATTAACTTGCTTGCCTTAATTTTGGAGAGACATTTCTCAGTGTTCTGACTGCTGAACATGGCGGCTCAGCACTTCAACTCCCCCTCCCATTCAGTATTCGACCTCTCTGTCCTGGGTCTCTTCCATGGCCATAGCGAGCAACACCGGAAATTGGAGGAACAGCACCTCATATTCCCCTTGGGGCGTCTGCATCCTGGGGGCATGAACATTGAATTCTCCCAATTTTGTTAGCCCTTGCTGTCTCCTCCCCTCCCTCAGCCCTCGGACTGTCTCCTCCCCTCCCTCAGCCCTCGGGCTACTCCTCCTCCTTTTTCCTTTCTTCTCCCCACCCCCCATCAGTCTGAAGAAGGATTTTGGCCCGAAACGTTGCCTATTTCCTTCGCTCCATAGATGCTGCTGTACCTGCTGAGTTCTCGAGCATTTTTTTGTGTTCCTTCGATTGTCCAGCATCTGCAGTTCCTTCTTAAGCAACATGCAGCATTTATCTGTTGCTTTCTCTTACATTCTTTCTGTGCCAAGGATGCTCTTGTAGATGATTTTGAAAGGTTGGACGTGAGAATGTTTTTCCCATTTGGAGGACAAACAGGAGCTAGCTGGCATCTATACATAACTAAAACTATGATCTTCCGGTTTGGGCGGAATTTCTATTAGTGTAAAAACGGTAAGGAATAGCGCTACTATTTTTCGTCAGCTTGCTCACCGTGCTGCGAGTGCAACAAGTTTTGTTCCGATCGGTAGTATATTGTAAAAGTTAGCGAGGTATAAAAATCAGAAAAACCGCACATGCGCAGATCGACCACCTCTCCTGCCAGTCAGCGCCGCGCAGATTAGTCTTTTCTCCATTCACTCCCCGGGACAGTCCGCCCCTTCCTGCGCCATCGCGTCTTTACTGGAGCTGAGGGACGCTGCTGGTGGCCGATGGAGTTCTCCAACCGGACACAATTTTCGGAGGGACCGGAAGCGGCCCGGCCCGGAGACGGAGATGTCGCCAAACGGAAAGCGGAGAGTCTGATCCCGGCGGAGGAAAGCGTCCAGCGCTCACTGTGAGTCCCAAGCGTATCGTCATTCTAGCGCAGCACAGCCTCTTCCCCTCTGGTCCTCCATGCTGGCTCCTGCCCCCCTCTCCCGTGATACCCTCCCCTCCCCCATGACTCTTCCCCCGTCTTTTCTCCGAGCTCTTCGCCGCCCCCCCATGCGCGCTGTGGCCGTGTGGGGGTGGTACTTCCGGGCGAAGCCGAGGCCTGGCTCTGAGGGTGTCGACGGCTGATGCTCCTCCGAGACACGCACGGAGTGGAGCGGCAACCTCAAGATCCTCAAAACAAGTGCAAAATTTTGACCATAAGGCACAATAGGAGCAAAACTGATGCCGTAATCCAATCGAGCCTAATTCAGTTAAGGTAACGATGATTTAGGTTCATCTTTCTAGTCCATGCAGAGAGTCCTGAAACAAGGCCCTTTGGCCCAACTTGACCATGCCTCCAAAGGTGCCCCATCTACGCTAGTCCCTTTTGGCCCATATTCCTCTCAAGCTTTCCTATCCATATATCAGTCCAAATGTATTTTAAATGTTATTGTACTTCCTTTGGTAGACAAGGTCATTGTCTCATGCTGGTCGTGTTTGTGTACAACATCCCGCAGATTTTAGTTTGGGCTCCGGGATGCAATGCTGTTTATTTTTAGAACGTGCTCAACTGCACCATTCTGTATTTAGGCAGAGTTATGATGCGAATGTTATTGAAAAGATTTGTTGAAATACAAGTTCTGCAAGGATATATTCAAAGGGAGACGCAAGAGACTACAGGCGCTGGAGTCTGGAAGGGAAAACAAATAGTTGAGGAACTCAATGAGTCCTAGCATTTAATGAGGGAGTATGGTGCTGGGGGAGGAATTGTCAATGATTTGGATTGAGATCCTGCAAGTCAGAGTAGAGAAGGGAGATGGTTGGTATAAACAGGAGAGGGGATGGGGTGGGACAGAGTGCTGATAGGTGAATAGAGGGGTAATAGGTGAGGTAACGTCTGAAGCAAGGAAAACAAAGGCAGATGGAGCTAGGTGGGAGGAAGGGAGGGTGATGGGGACAGATGTTGGAGGGTGACAAGCAGGGACATAAAGTAAAAAAGTGCTTGAATGTGATAAGCATGAAAAGTGATTATGAGAACTGTGAGGGGAGGTGAAGGGCAGAGGGAACCGAATGTGGGAGGGGGATGAGTTTGATAAAGTATGAGAGTCATAGTTGGTTGGGAGGACTGGAGGTGGGGAGAGAGAAACACAAGGAGCCAGAGATTACCCAAGATTGGAAAATTCAATCTTTCTTTTTGTATCCCTGCACAATCAAATTTTGGGCCAGTCACAAGCTGGGCATCGACACTTGTCACCCCCAGCCTCAGTTTCCACCTTCACCCTTCCTATCTTGAGCGGAATGCAGGCAGTCAGGCAGCATCTCTGGAGGACAATAGGCATCATTTTGGGTTGGCTTCACTTCTTCAGACTGAAATGTCCTAACCTGAAAAACACTGCTTTTGAGTTACTCCAGCACTTTGTGTTCTATGCAAGATTCCAGCATCTGCAGTTCCCTGTGTCTACTCTCCCCATCTTGGCATGTGTGAGAGCTCGGTATTAGAAACTCCACTCGGGAATTAGTGTGTTTAAACCTCCAGCATCTATTATTATATTTGTGACTCTATTTTGATCGGGGCCAGTGTGCTCTTTTCTGATTACATCCTTTTCCGACCCGATTATTATATTTTTTTTTTTAACCTTTGTAACGGTGAATATGTGTGCATCTACATCAGTTTAGCCTGGGCAGATGTATCTATTTGTATAATTGAATGATATCTGGGATGAATTATAACTTTCAGTGTTGTTTCTATTTTACAAAATAATCCTTGTATTCAATGCATCTTTAATCCTCATCATATTCTGTGTATGAGCCTAATGTTCTCTCTACACAGTTGAGAATAACTCTCTCAACTGTGTAGCCCATTGTGTGGATTGTTAGACTATGGGTCTGCCACAGTTTGAAAGTTTCTAAGGATGACAGTAAAAGGCCTGTCCAACTTGGCCGTCATTTACGCGACAGGCCGGTAGTGACTGACGCCTGACGGTCACGTGCGTCATCATGCGTCTGCACAGCCGTCTGGAGCGCGTGACGTCATTTGAAGATAGACACAAAATGCAGGAGTAACTCGGCGGGACCGGCAGCATCTCTGGAGAGAAGGAATGGATGATGTTTTGGGTCGAGACTCTTCTTCAGTGTGAAGAAGGGTCTCGACCTGAAACGTCACCCATTGTAACCACGAGTATTCAACTGAGGTGTAAAAAAGAAAACTAATTTAATCTTCAACATTACATATTTGTTCTCCTCCCAGGAATCTGAAATTGGATATTTCATCTGTTGCCCTCAGTCCAGCAGTTGTCCAAGTCCCAACAATCTAACTCCAGCAGTCAACCGTCTGTCATGGAAACGGGCCCTTTGGGCTAACTTGTCCATGTTGGCCAAGATGCCCACCAATGCTTTCCCCATGTTGACCCATATTCCTCTTGCCTTTCCTATTTGTGTACGGTTTGCTGTCCCTTGGTGCAGTTTTGTGTTTAGCCAGGCGTTGAAAGATAACTATTCTCATTACTCTTCTATCCCAGTTAGATGGATTTCAACCTTAGATTTGTTATGACAACTTGAATCGTCTGCACAAGCCATTCACATAGATGAATGAAATGTATATACCTCATGAAGTTCACCCCATGATGTCCGAACATCTCATTGGTATTGTACAGCCTGTGGAACTAAGTGGCAGAAATGTAGAATTTTATTTCTCATTCCATTTAATACAAAATCTGTTGGCCAGATTAAATTAACTGCATTCTCAATTTTTTTTTGTTTGTACAAAGCTATTTTAAAATAAACTTCTATGCAACCAAACCTTCAATTTCTTTCCCTGTGGGAAGATGTTAATTACCTCTTTGCACCAGGTAGTAAAGAAGCAATTAACACCTCTGAATTATACTTTGTGTTCCCATTGACAAACTATATCCACTTCCAATTGATTTAACTGAGTCTACAGGGCAGTGAAGATAGTAGATTAAAATTGCCAAAAGACACTCTCTTTGCTGAACTAATTATAGGTTTAAATACTAAAGAGGTGAGAAATGATAAAATAGATTTTAGCTTGCTGAGCAAATGGGAAATTGCTCAGGAAATGCAGCTCCTGTCTCAACTGTCTGATGATTAAGTGATATTTTTATGATTTAAAATACTAGTGTTGTTGCCAAGCCATTTATTATCTGTGGCATTTTAAAAATGATTTATAATTTACATCGTTGATATTTAGTTCAGTGTTTTATACCAGAGGAAGGAAATCACATTTTTGTGTCTCAAAGTGCTGTCATAACTCGGGGTCAGATAGCATCTCTGGAGAACGTATATAGGTCTGAAGAAAGTCCCGACCCGAAATGTCACTTGTTCATGTTCTCCAAGAGAAGCTGCAGAGTTACCCTCAAACTTAGTCTCTTTTCTACCTTAATGTGTCTTCCTTTTGTCTTTTCCCACTTACCTGTCAAGAATGATAGCACAAAGACTAAATATCTTTTCTAGCTCAGCCAGCAGATTGTCACTTCATAAAAACAACTGCGCTCTGATTAGATTTCCTCATACCACGTCTGCACTATGTGGCCTACCATCAATCCGAATGTTCTTTGACTTAAATCCCATCGCCTTGTCTTGCTGTCATTATTGATGCAATGTAAGATGAATTTAAACATTTCCATGGCAAATGAGGATTGAAGTATGTGCAATTATTCCACTATCCTATATCCCTCAATACTCTTTTTGCCAGAATTATCACCGTTTTAACCATTATTAGCATTCTTTCCATATGGAATTTTATCAGCCATTTTATAGAACGTGCCATGGTTTATGGTAGTCCTCGTGGGCTTCCATTATCCTAGAATCGTACAGAAATTGGCAAACCCCGTTCAAATCTCTCATCGAGTACGCATCCATACACTCCCTCAATCCAATCAAAGCGGTTGCCGCTTTGATTGGATTGAGGGAGTGTATGAATGCGTACTCGATGAGAGATTTGGACAGGGTGTGCCAGTTTCTGTATGATTCTAGGATAATGGTAATCCATCATTCTCTTTCTCACTTGTGACTGATTTATTTTCATGCATTATATAGTGCCCATTATTATGAATATTAAACAACTTTATCAATGGTTCCTGAAGTCAGCTCTCTGTCGCCATCATCTTCTTGGGAGCAAAGAGGTTAGGGGAGTTGTGATACCACATTCCACTAATAAAATTTACATGAAAAATCTGCTCCGTTATTTCCTTTGAATTGTGTTTTCAAGATTTAAAAAAAAATTGGATTATCATTTTTTTTTTAATGAAAATGTCAGAAGATTTATTATAAAGAGCAATCTCCTGTCTTCCATCCCTGGTACCTGTAATTAGAGCACTTTCCATTTTTATCAGTATAGTTTTTACTTTATTTTTATTTATAAAATGTTTCCTTTTGCTCAATGCTAATTTAGTCTCTTGCCTTCTCCATCTTGCCCACTCCCCACCCCCTGGTTTTTCATTATTATTGCTTCCTCACCTCATGAGCTTTGCTCTGTGCTCATCTGAGCGCATGCCATGATCAAGCCTTGTTGAAGAGATATGACCAGATGCTCTTTAGTTTTGAGATACAGCATGGAACGCACGAGTCCACGCTGGCCATCGATCACCTGTTCGCACTAGTTCTATGTTATCCAACTTCCCACTCCCTGCGCACCTTATAGTGGCCAATTAACCAACAAACCCGCACATCTTTGGGATTTGAAAGGCTACCCGAGCACCCTGAGGAAACCCGGGGAGAACATGCATACCCCACACAGACAACACCCGAGGTCAGGATTGAACCACGGTCTCTGGCGCTGTGAGGCAGTTCTCTATCAACTGTGCCATCGTGCTGCCCATGTTGATTTGTATGAAACTTTGCATGTTGATTCTCAATGGGCAATACATCTATGTATTTGTTTAGTTGTAGCTTTGAAAAACATCATTTGAAGCAATGTCAACTTGAGTATGTTGTGTATAATTTTATATTAATCTTCTAAATACAAAGTAGATTTTCATCTGAAATTATCACTAGTTCCAGCAAGCAAGAATTGAATCGTAAACTGTGGGATGGGTTCCTCAGCAAGGAGAGCGAGAGTTTAAATAAGATGATAAATGCCTGTTCCCTTCTCCTCACATGTTGAGAGGCTTAAGTTGGCAACTCTTTCAACTCCATTCTGGCAATTTCAGGCTCTCTTTGTCTCACTGCCTGGCTTTTGCCCCCGATTTAAGTGATGCTGAGGTCATTAAAATTCCATTGGCGTTTCTCAATTTAATGAGTCTATTCAGTGTTGAACCTTCTCCAAGGACTTCATTATGTTGAAATTCAAATTGTGAGAAATAAATCTAAGATGTTTCCTATAGTTGTAAAGTTTGGTTTTCTTTACCTATTATAAAGCCAGCCAATATAACCTCATTGATTTGACTCTTGATTCCAAAATGTACAGTATCTTGAGACTAGTCAGGCCAACTAACAGATGAACTGACAGATTTGTGTTAAGTCTGTCATCTTTTGTCTTGATAAACAGTAAATGAGTGCAAGACCAAGAGGTGGTGTTGGTTAGGACTTAAGGGAAGCTTCTTTGTATGATGGAATAATCTTGTAGAGTGGGATATTTCTATTTAGCCGAGCAGAATATGGTCCTCATCTTCAATCTTTTCTGAAGTGTGGCATTCCTTTTTCGATCTGAAATGTGCAAGTCCTGAAGTGGGGCTATTCCCCATGATCCGATTCCATCAAAAGAATATTCTCAACATAGGACATTTTGTTTAAATTGATTTATTCCTGGGATGTGGCATTGCTGGAGAAACTGGTATTGAAATCCCTAATTGTATCTAAACTGGAGAAATAAACCACGTCAGTAGGTCTGGAATTGTACACAGACTATTTTGAGTGGGTTTGTAGAACAATCCAGATGTCTCGGGGTTACTATTACGAGTTTTACATTTAGAGTTTAACTAATTGAATTTGCACTCGCCATCTTTATGATGGGATTTAAACTTGTTTCGAGATTATTAGCTCAGGCCTCCGTCCAGTAATATCAGCCAGTCTAATGGGGTGCCTAAAGTGTTAACAAACGATGGCTACTGTTCATTAGGTGGCTACTTGTTGATGGTGCCTGTTGCTTTGGATGAGCCAAAATATATTTTTTAACGTAGGTGGATGTAATTCTGAAAGTCTGTGGAGCATTTCCATGTGCTGACATTTAACACTTGACGCTAATAGGTTATGTGGGAAGAATAAAGTGTTCCTGTTGCTACATTTGCAACCTGAGGATATACCAGTGTTTCACAGCCACTGAGGCACTTTTGGAGTTTTATGGCAGCCAAATTGGGTTTCTGCATTCTAAAACTGCAGTGTGATCATTACCAGATGATGTGCCTTGACAACAGATTTAAAAAGGTCGATTTGTTCACAAATGTCAGCCTAGTTAATTTTTTCTCCTTCCTCCCCCCCTCACGTCTAGCCTCCTGAGCGACAAATCCTGGTGGGGATTTGTGCGATGGCGAAGAAGTCGAAGTCGAAACCAATGACTCAGATCCTGGAACGTCTGTGTAAATTTGAGTTTATCGGTGTTGTCATTTTTAATGAGGACGTTGTTCTAAATGAGCCTGTGGAGAACTGGCCAGTATGCGACTGTTTGATCTCCTTCCATTCCAAAGGTGAGCAGTAGGATGGGTGGAAGTTAGAGCTGCAGGTACATAAGAGGAATTGTTTATATACCAGAAAACTGCAAGACACTATCACAAATAAAATTGGCTAAAGATGAATGTTGGTCGGTACACTAGAGGAACTACCTGTTCTTCAAAAAATACTGTGGGGTCTTTATCATCCACGTGTGCAGGCAAACTAAGTTTTTAAAGAGATGGCATGCTACTGATCTTCACTGACGGCCCAAGTGTATGTCCTTGAGTATCAGACTGAAGGGTAAACACTTATCTGATTCACAGGTAAAAAATTTACAGACTGAAATGCAGAGTAGAAATTATCATGTTTTCTTTTTGATTTATGTGAAATGAAGTCTAATCTGCCAATCCAATTAACTGTTATATTTGCATTGGATGGTAGTTTGGGCCTTCATTCAAATATCAATTCTGATAATGAGTGATGGTAGGAGAAAAAAGACAATGTTGGAGTAACTCAGCAGGTCAGGCAGCATCTCTGGAGAACATGAATAGGCGACGTTTCAGGTCAGAACATTTCAGACCTCCTTCTGCCTG
Source organism: Leucoraja erinaceus (assembly GCF_028641065.1). NCBI lineage: Eukaryota > Metazoa > Chordata > Chondrichthyes > Rajiformes > Rajidae > Leucoraja > Leucoraja erinaceus. The sequence continues at coordinate 7,256,705 of NC_073412.1, read as the reverse complement.
ACACAAAATGGCCTATTCATATTTTCCAGAGATGCTGCCTGACCTGCAGAGTTGAACCAATATTTTGTGGGGTTTTTTCTGTAAGCTAGCATCTGCCATTCCTTGTGTCGACATCGTGATGGTAGGAGTTGAGTTAAATACTTGAGACCTAATGTGTTAGTATAATGCCGGCTTTGGTTTATGTTGCAGCACATTTTAACATTTTGATTTCCTTTGGTGCGATCAGTATGTCACACAGAATTTAGCAGATTTTGAGGTGGGTAATAATTTGTTCTTTATTCCTTTACCTTCCAGGTTTTCCACTGGATAAGGCAGTGGCTTATGCAAAACTCCGGAATCCCGTTCTTATTAATGACTTGAATATGCAATATTATATACAAGACAGGTATGCACACTGTGTTAAAATTATTTTTTTTTTCAATTTTTATCACAAATGTTCCAAGTTATGAGCATCTATTCTTGATCCAAAATAACCTCAACTAATTTATGCTGTCAAAATAGTTTAGTCTTTGTAATTTCAGCTCTCTTGGTTCATTCTTTGGGTGATAAACTCCAGAACCGTCCCTATCAGATTGGTCTAAAAGCAGACTTGATCCATTAATAGATTGTTGATCTTTACTAAGCATTCGGAATGTACAGTTGCCAACACTGCTCTCAAACTGAAGTGGGGAGTGTCATTGGCATTCCTAATCATCATCACCACCACTACCACCAGTTCTACCTGAGATTCATGCGCCTGGTCCACTTTGTGCTTAACGGATTGGGTTTTGGCATGGTTTACTCATGCGGTCAGCATGTGTAGATAGAACTGGCAGCTGCTGAAGTTCTGCAGATTTTGCATTGTGTGCGAGTCAAATCATTGTTCGGAAAGTTATGGAAAGTAATGAAGAACAAATATGATCTCGTAAAAGCTTATGGTGATTGTATTATCTGGTTCTCACAGGCTCGGACTTAAGGTACCAAACTATCTGCTCCATTTTTCCCTCCTTGCACAGACAACGCATTTCAATTACAGTGAATGGGAAAAAATGGCATTAGGAAGCGCATTGATATAATCTTGTATTCTCCAGGCTAGCCGAGGGTAATAAATCTTATTGGCAACGAATGGCACGGAGGTCACTATGGAATACGAAATAAATAGATTTATGTTTCAAACTACATTTTTGTGGTTTTGCGGTGTATATTTTGCATGCATTACCAATGTGTTAAAGTATTAATGTAAGCAGAAAGTTGTCAGTTAATTAAATTTCAGGAAGAAAAAATACATAATTTAAGGGGTCTTGTTTGAGCTGAGCTACTGTCTGTAGATTGACTGTTAAATCATTAAAATGTAACGGTTAAGGCGACATGTCCCAAACAATATGGTGCCCTGAAATGGGGGGACTATGTCTAAACACTGCTGTAATTTCTACATGGTGAAACCAAAATGTATAAAAATGTCCTTTATTAAAATCTGGAACCACATGTGATTTTTTTTATTTTTTTCTATTATAAATCTCAAATTGTGGAGTACAGAGGCAAATAAATAAATGATGGGTCTTTGTCCCAAACATTATGGAGGGCACTGTAGGTCATAGTTACCGAGCTGTACAGTATGGAAACAGTCCCTACGGCCACCTTGTCCATGCCAACCAAGTTAGTGTTCCGGGTTCGTCCCATTTGTCCCATCGCCCTTAACCCATCCAATCCATATCTGTCTTAAAAGACTTTTGAAAAGGTAGTGAGAGGGAGCAGTACCCTCTCCTGCCAATGCTTTATAGAGTGTAACCATGTCCTCAGCTGTTGAGTTACGTGCACATTTCCATCAAAGGATATATTAAAGAACCACTGGAAGTGAGAACTGATTGACATTCCAGCCCGAGTGCTGAGGTCAGTTTTATATTGTTCCTTGCCAGTTCTCTTTATGATGAACCATTGGACTGCAGTCCACCTGGATTGTACACCATCAAATGCTTGCTGAAAATGGCTTTCTTTGCATCAGAATTATTGTCATTTTCTGCATGGAACAAGTTACTGTCCAAACCCAGTGTGATCTATCCTATGAAAGCCTAGATATCTAGCCAAAATATTAAAGCGTCCATACCTATGAAAAGAAAGATTTGCCTTTACATGGGACATATCACAAACCTCTTGTCACAAAGCATTTTGCAGGCAATCGATAATCTGATGAAAGAGCATCACTGTTTAACGTAAAGAACAGCAGCATGTTAACAAAGAGTGATAAACATTGTCCAGGGCAGGATAAATGATTCACTTGGCCTTTGAAATGGTTTTGGGTGAAATCAGACAGGACCTCGGTTATGCTCTGATTTGTAAGAATGTCTCTGGTGGACAGCACCATATCGGTGCTAATGTGCAATATCAGACTGGACTTTTTGTCCTTGAGTCTCTGGCACTTCCTTTTGAGTCCATCAATCTTTGGGCAAGTGAGCAACCCCTGAAGCCAGGGCTGACAGCAATTCTAATAAGAAGTGAACAGCACCTCATGTTCCGCCTGTGGCGTCTGCATCCTGGTGGCATGAACATTGATTTCTCACAATTCTGTTAACCCTTGCTGTCTCCTCCCCTTCCTACCTCAGCCCACTGGCTCCTCCTTCTTTTTCCTCTCTTCTCCCCGCCTCCCCCCCACTCCCTATCAGTCTGAAGAAGGGTTTTGGCCCGAAATGTTGCCTATCTCCTTCGCTCCATAGATGCTACTGCACCCGCTGAGTTTCTCCAGCATTTTTGTGTACCTTTGCTGTGATTTTAATCCTTGTCAGCATTGAGGGCTGCAGCTCTGACACACACCATGCTCTAATTGAAGAAGGGTCTTGACCTGAAACATCACCTATTTATTTTCGACAGAGATGCTGTCTGACCCGCTGAGTTACTCCAGCTTTTTGTGTCTATCTTGTGCTCTAATTTACCTTTGGCCTCTAACCTCACATCACCTGAAGGCTGCACTTTGCTTCATTCCGGTTCTGCAGCACCACACACAAGATTAGTAGTCATTAAATATTAATGGGATTGCCACATAGTTCCTTGTAAACCTTGCCAAAGACTGCAATCCTTATGATGCATTAGCAAATTACATTTTGTTCCAAAGACCATCCATGGACAAATGTGGTGCTTAAATTTTGTTGTTAAGATTCCAAATAAAAAAATATTTGAGCTATTGCAATCTTGCTTCAGATTTTCAATCCTTTACGAGTGAGCATTAGATAGCAGTGTCCACGTTAAAAATTCAAGAAAATGCAGATTGTGCCCTGCATCTGAGGGAGAAAAGAGGTTTCTGTGCAATAAGTTTTTGTTACTGAATTGACTTGGGGGCTAAAGGTGTAGGAAGGAACTACAGATGCTGGTTTACACTGAAGATGGACACAAAATGCTGGAGTAGCTCAGTGGGACAGGCAGCATCACTGGATAGAATGAATGGGTAACGTTTCAGGTCGAGACCCTTCCTCATATCTTCTGGAGGAAGGGTCTTGACCTGAAACGTCGCTCATTCCTTCTATCCAGAGATGCTGCCTGTCCTGCTGAGTTATTCCAGTATTTTGTGTCTATCTTTGGGGCCAAACATAATGTGTTAATTTTTTGAGGTACTAAAAATGTTCCTCTGGTCCTAGAATGTTCTGGAAAAAAATTATTATATTTGCGTTTAAATTCAAAATACAGAGTGAGTGAAATATCGTAAGGCATCAACGTTTGTTTTCTGGATTAGAATTGGATTATTTTTATGTTTGCAGGAGAGAAGTCTATCGAATTTTGCAGGAAGAAGGAATAGATCTTCCTCGTTATGCAGTGTTAAATCGTGATCCGGCCCGACCTGATGGTTGGTATTGTTGTCTACAAAGTGACATTGCAAGACTCTTGTGATTTGTCTGGTTACCTTTGCAATGTTGCTGCCCAGTTCAACCTGTTTATTTATTGTTTATCTGATTTATTTTTAAATTGTAGTGTTTTCAAACCTACACTAGACCAAGTGCAGACCCGTTGGGTCTGTTCCCCCAACGTGCGGCGGGTGGGGGGGTGGCATGTGGCATCACACATACTAACTACCACCCCCGCACACACGCTAACTACCCCCCTTGATATTATCTTAATATATTTAATTTGCTCCTTTTACCCCATAGCGGCCATATCCACTGACACATAGCCCCCAATCGCAGGTGCGTCTAGAGAGAGGGGGGGGTGGGGTGTAAAGAGTGAGGGCAGAAAGAGAATGGGGAGGGGCAGAGACAGAAGGGCATATTACGTCTTTAAAAATCGATGAATATAATGTTTTAGTTTGGAGATGCAGCTTGGGACCAGGCCCATCGGCCCACCTAGTCAATGCCAACAATCAATCGCCCATTTACACTAGTTCTATGTAATCCTTCTTTCTCATCCAATCCCTATACACTAGGGCTTTTTTTTAAAACAGAGGGATATTAACCTATAAACCCACACATCTTTGGGATGGGAGTTGAAACCAGGGCTCCCAGAGGAAACCCACACTGTCACAGAGAGAATGTGCAAACTCCTCACAGACAGCACCTGAGCTCAAGATTGAACCCGGATCTCTGGCTCTGAGGCAGCATCTGTGCCACTGTGTTGCCTTGGTGTCATTATTTTCTGGGTTTTGCTTAAACAATGATTTTAGCATCTTTTGTTTTAACAATCTATTGGCAATAATGTGGGGTGCCCAGTTAGAAAACTTTTACATTCTGTAATCCAAAAGATTTGTAAATCTTTGTTTAGTTGTTAACTGCATCTGCAGTTCCTCCTTGAACATTTTGCCTACTCCACTGCGATATCTCCTCGAGGTATGCCTACATTGAAGAAGTCATTCTCCTCCTCCCTCTGAAGACAGTTTTACAACCTCCTCTCTGACTGCCCTCCCCCCCCCCTTCTTCTTCCCGCCCCACCCTACATCAGTCTGGAGAAGGGTTCCGGCCCGAAACGTCGCCCATTTCCTTTGCTCCATAGATGCTGCCTCACCCGCTGAGTTTCTCTAGCACTTTTGTCTACCTTTAATTTTAAGATCTATTTATTTGCTGGGGGAAGAAAGGGGTTGAGGTGGGAAGGGAGGGGGGGTTTAAGTTTCCTAAAATAAGATAATTCAATGTTCATATCGTTGGTTTGTAAGCTATTCAAGCGCAATTGGCTGTACTCTGGAAATGGAGGAGGCCTAGGACAGAAGTCGGTATGGGAATGGGCAGAGGAGTTAAAATGGTTAGCACCTGGAAGATCCAGTAGACATGGGCTAACCAAGTGTTTGGCACAATGATAATTGATTCTATGCTTGGTCTTACCCATCGGGACCACCGGATGCAGTAGATGAAGCCTTTGGACTAGTCTTGATATGGAAACTTGCAATATCAGCAATCTTTCTCTGAATGCTAAAATTGAAAACCATAGAATAACCTTTTCCTGTTTGTTTGGAAACTGGATTTGGTTCTTGCCCCCTCTTTGACCCGCAGGGAAGATTACACGACAATCGCGGGGGTTGGAGAGCGGACCGGTCACAAGTAACCCGTCACTGAGTGAGGCATGTTTGATGGGCAAATCCACTTCCTCTGCCTGGTAACGTTAAGGATTGATTAAAAGTCAAAACCACAGACAAATAAATCCTGTGTCCCTGTGTTTTCTTAACCTGCACAGAGTGTAGCCTGGTGGAAGGAGATGATCACGTCGAAGTGAACGGAGAAATCTTCCAGAAGCCTTTTGTTGAGAAACCTGTGAGTGCAGAAGACCACAATGTGTACATTTACTACCCTGTGTCGGCAGGGGGAGGGAGCCAGAGGCTGTTCCGCAAGGTATGACATTCACAGCCTTGCTTGTTATAATGAGTCATTTGTAAAAGTACACAAGGCCATTTGGCCCATCATGCTTGTGTTGAGAGTTCTCCAATTAGCTCAATTTCCCTGCTTATTTTCCTTTTACCCAGAAATATTAAACCAGTTCCATTTTTTTTTTTTTTTAAAGTTGCTTTTGAATCTGCTTTTCAGACAGAATATCCAGATACAAAATAATTATCTTTTCTTCTTTTACAACAGCTAACTTCCTCCCAGGTTTCTCCATTTATAAAAAAAAAAAAGAATAATTGCATCATTTTATTTTCTGTGGGTGCCATTCTGGTTCAGTTAATGCATATTTTCCCCTCAAATGTAGTTCACAGATATCTATTATGACAAATCCTCCTATTCTTCCCAACTAGATAAATGGAGAGTATTTACATAACAAAGTCAAACTTTTTAAAGTATGCCTAATCTTGCCGTATTTAAAATCTTATTAGTATTTCCTGCTCGGGACCTCCCGATCTCTCTAGTATTTCCTCTGTTAAAATGAACAACAAAATAACTGAAGTACAACCTCTTCTCATGTCGAGTCCAAAAAAAAGTTTATTGGTTTTATGTAGTGGCAATGGAACAATGAAATTTGTATTTGTTGCTGCTTTCCAGGCCCAGCAAGTCCCTTGTACCTTCTGATTCAGATATCACTAGAACACATGGGCCTGTTAATGTATGAGGGAACTGCAGATGCTGGTTTAAACCAAAGATAGACACAAAAAGCTGGAGTAACTCAGCGGGACAGGCAACATCTCTGGAGAGAAGAATGGATGACGTTTCGGGTCGAGGCCCTTCTTCAGAATCAAGAAGGGTCTCGGCCCGAAACGTCACCCATTCCTTCTCTCAAGAGATGCTGCCTGTCCCACTGTGTTTCTCCAGCTTATTGTGGCTATCTTCGGCCTGTTAATGTAATTTGATTTTTACCTTCTGATATCTACTTTTTAAGATTGGAAGCCGGAGCAGCGTCTACTCTCCTGAAAGTACCGTGCGTAAGACTGGTTCATACATCTACGAAGAGTTCATGCCAACAGATGGAACAGATGTAAAGGTGCTGTGCGCACTTCAGTAAGCTGTTATACCTTACTGCTTAGGGGAAAAGCATACAGGAGTTCTTTTAATTTTATCCCTGCCTGCGATTTCAAAAAAATAATAAATACCATTATTCTCAGATGTACAACTTATAGCCCTGTCCCACGGTGCGAGTTCATTCCAAGAGCTCTCCCGAGTTTAAAAAAAATCAAACTCTTGGTAAGCACAGAGAATGAACGTAGCGGGTATGTCGGAGCTCGGGGACGTCTCTTAGCGGCTCGTTACGCTAACGGCAGGCACTCGGGAAGACTCGCTAACGGCAGGTAAGCACGGGAAGACTCATGAAGATTTTTCAACATGATGAAAAATGTCCACGAGAGCCCCGAGTACTGACGAGTAGCCATTACCGTAAATCTCCGAGTTCGAATCCGGGCAAACTCAGGCGAGCTCTTGGAATGAACTCGTACTGTGGGACGGGGCTTTTAGTCAGAATCCGGTAACTCCACTTAAGGTTTAGTGCCTGCTGATGGCTCTGATAGCATCATGAGTAGAGAGTGACGCAAAATGCTGGTGTTACTCAGCGGGACAGGCTTCAGAGACCCTTCTTCAGAGAAGGGTCTCGACTCGATACGTCACCCATTCATTCTCTCCAGAGATGCTGCCTGTCCCGCTGAGTTACTGCAGCATTTTGTGCCTACAATTTAAACCAGCATCTGCGGTTCCTTCCTACACATAGAGAGTGCTCTGGTTGCTCCGTTCAAAGTGTGCACTGTGAACTTGGGCAGGTCAGTGATGAAGACTGGGTCTACCTCCATAGTGTGGAAACTAGGGCCGTCCCCATGAGGTGGGGGAGAGATGTATCTCACAATCGAACATAAAGTACTGGAGGAACTCCGCAGGTTAGGCAGCATTTCTGGAGAACATAGATAAGTGACGTTTCGGGTCGGGATACTTCTTCAGAGATTGCTGCCTGACCCGCAGAGTTACTTTTTTTTTGTGTAAACCACCATCTGCAGTTCCATTTTCTACTTGTATATCTCAATATTTGGGTGAGGTCATTGTGAGGTGAGAGCAAAGTTCTCTGTTGTAGGGGTGGATGTGGACACTATCTTTCAACATGATCATAGAACCATGAATCCTAAATGTTTGTAGTAAATGCTGAAGCAAAGCAAGAATTTCATTGTCCTATCAGGGACACATGACAATAAACTCACATGAACTTGATTTCAAGATTTCTGTTCTTTGACCAATAAGTACACGCAATCAAGTAACAAAGTACAAGTTGCTGCTTTTCTTTGAAAAAACATTTGGCGTTAAGTGCTAAACGACATTCTGTTTCTTCACAGGAACTGCAGTGTGTGGTAGGATTACAACGCTCAGAATAGGTTGTGCTGTAGCTCCTCTGCAGTTGTGGAGAAATTCATAACCCATATACTGGATGAAAATCAAAAAAACTCCTGTTGCTGGATATATAAAATAAAAACTGAGAATGCTGGAAATGCTCAGCAGGTCAGGCAGCATCTGCGGGAAGAGAACTAGTCAATTGTTCAGTTTGGAGACCTTTTGTCAGAACTCCAATTTAAGGGTCTCCAACTTGTAATGTTGACTGTTTCTCCTCCCACAGATGTAGCCTGATATGAGTATTTTCAGTATTATCTGACTCCCAGCTGATAAGGTGAAGAAGGATCGCGGGTCATCTGGATTGTATCGTTTGTGGGCAGATGCAATGAACATAATGTCCTTTTCCTTGCAGGTATACACTGTCGGTCCGGACTATGCTCATGCTGAGGCTCGCAAATCGCCAGCCCTCGATGGAAAAGTGGAACGTGACAGTGAGGGCAAAGAGATTCGTTACCCTGTGATGTTAACAGCCATGGAAAAGCTAGTCGCCAGGAAAGTCTGTGTAGCTTTTAAGGTTAGTTAGGAAAGTTGTGGCAGGAAGCACCATAGGACGCAACAATATCATGCCATATGCAGTATATAAAGACCAATAATCCTCCATTAGATTGTTCAGAAATCCTTATTTGGCACCAGCTTCATCCATGAGTCTGGAATGTGAGCCATTGCTCCTGTGTACACTCAGAACGTGCAGCCAGAGCTGGGGTTGGGGTCTGCAACATCAGGAGTCGGGAACACTGATAGGGCAGAAGCTGCAGCCTGGGTCCACAGTATTAATAGGAATGAACTGCAGATGCTGGTTTATACCGAAGATGGAGTCGAAATGCTGGTGTAACTCAGTGGGTCGGGCAGCATCTCTGGAGAAAATGAATGGGCGATGTTTAGAGTCATAACCCTTCTTCAGACTGAAAGCAGAGGTGGGCAGAGGAGGTGAGAAATGGCCAGAACAAATCAGGGCCAGCAACAGATGTCCTCAGGAAGGGTGGAGCCCATAATGACCCAGCGTGTTTGTATATTTCCAGCACTGTTTAAGCCTATTGGGTTCTCTGGGGGGAAAATAAATCATATAACTGTATAACACGGGAATTAGTCGAGAGTCAAGAGTATTTAATTGCCATGTACAATGGGATAATAAAATGAATAGCTCTAATATCCACTGGAACAGAAAATTTGCTTTCTCAACATTGCCACTGTACCAAATATGCCAGTTTGCTAGAGTTTTACCATAAAGAGTATGTTTCAAAGCCTTGATTTGATGGTGTTGTGTGATGCTGGTTCAATTGTTGGTATTGCATGTTTTCCTATTTTGATCATTTTGTTACTGGTCTCTTATTTAGTCTTTCTTAAGAATACGTTTAGACTGGCTCATAAGGTCATAAGTTATAGCAGAATTAGGCCATTCGGCCCATCAAGTGTACTCTGCCATTCAATCATGGCTGATCTAGATCTCCCCCCTAACCACATTCTCCTGCCTTCTCCCCATAGCCTCTGACACCTGCACTAATCACGAATCTATCTATCTCTGCCGTAAAAATATCCGCTGACTTGGCCTCCACAGCCTTCCACCGATTCACCAACTCTGTGGTGATTATAGAAGTGCCGTATGATCCAGCTTCTCATTGCCATGAGGCAGCAGGTTGCATTGATTTGCATTAATGAGCCCATTTTGTTTTTCATAGCAAACTGTCTGTGGTTTTGATCTGTTGCGGGCCAATGGGCATTCCTATGTTTGCGACGTCAATGGATTCAGCTTTGTGAAAAATTCGATGAAATATTATGACGACTGCGCAAAAATCCTTGGGTAAGCATCAAATATTTTTGCTTGTATTGCACCAGTGCAAGGGTTTGCAAGTGAGAATAGCATTTAAGTTGAAGTGACCATTGTGTGAGGGTGGGGGGTTTAGTTACAGGCGGAAGTGGGACTAGATTGGAGAGGGTTATTTCAGAGGGCGCCCCTTGAGGACAAAGATGGACAGGCCAGGAGAGGGATGTCGTATCCAAGGAAGGCAATGGCTGGTTGCCCGCAGCAGCCTTGAGCTTGTCCGCATCGGACACCACTTAGAAGAAATAGAGCGCGGATTGGACTTTGAAAATAGTGCCGAAACTTGGAGCCTCTTGCGTGCAGGCTCAATAGACTATTCCTGTACCCTTGCTAATTGAGGATGTGGTTAGGTGAGCGATACTCTACTGGACTGTTTGTAAGAAAATAATTTCATTGTGTGTTTGCACTTTGAGCATTTGACAATAAAGACACCAATGGTGTCTTGGTCATTCACTCTTTGGGGAGGCCAGTATAGGCGAGTCTGTAGATGAACATGGTCTGAACAGAAGATGATGAGATATTCCTATCCTTGGAGGACAAGGTGCATTTTATGACAACAGTCCACTAGCTTCATAGTCATCATTACCAATAATAACCTTTTAATTTCAAATGTGTTTATTTAAATTTACCATGTCATGTGGGATTTAAATGGAATCAATAATTGTGCCTCGAGATACTGAACATAGAAAATAGGTGCAGGAGGAGGCTGTTTGGCCCTTCGAGCCTGCTAGTCCACTGGTGTACTGTAGAACGGTTCCAGCTAAGAGTTTAGCCTGTGTCTTCACTAGACCTCTATCAGAGCAACTTGCTGGTTTTCCATACTTACTTGCTGGTCCCTCTCCATAGTGGTTGGAATCGCATCTCTCACAGAAGATGGTGGTCGTGTTTGTTGGATATCGGTCATCCCAGACCCAGAGAATCAATGTAGGGGTTCTTCAGGGCAGGATCATGGCCTGATAAAGGGGGTTGCCTATTTTAGATAGAAGCATTGAGGATTAAGGGTCTTTGGTCTCTCTTCCCCATACTGATGCAATAACGTTTTTGAACATTTGCAAGATGGAGCTACCGATTGACAGAACAGGGTAGAAGTACTGTGCCTTTTATCACTTATTTGTACATTTGAAAAGTTGAGTCTAAATGGGAGTATGGAAGTACATATTTGTCCGGGGGAGGGTGGGTCAACATTTCTCTTGTTTTAAATACAGTATTTATATATTCGGTCTATGAAGCAATTGAATTTAGTTTGCTTTCCCCCCCCCCCCCCCCCAGTAACATAATTATGCGGGAGCTTGCCCCACAACTGCAGATACCATGGTCCATACCCACAGAGGCCGAAGATATTCCCATTGTTCCAACTACCTCGGGAACCATGTAAGTTGAAGCCCCGGCATTTGCGCATGTTCTGGTCTGGCCTACTTAACCATGTGAAACTGTGTGTAATATTGTTAACTACCTGGCATGAAAGACTACAGTTATGCAAGGAAGTTCGAGGAGCTGGTGTTCTGCTTGGGACGGGAGGTTCCAAGAGGTATTCAAAATCATTGTCTAAATAAGAGCAGGGAAACAAGAGATTGCAGATGCTCGATTTTTGAAATCTGAAATCTTCTGATCATCACCCACTCCTACTGGGTCCCATCTTTCCTCTCCACCCTCATTTCCCTCAGTCTACCATCCCTCCCTCTGTTTCTATATCTCACTCCTTTCTTACCAGATTCCACCATCTGTAGCCATTTTGTTTTCTCCACATCACCCCCAGTCCTTGTGGCTCTCTACCCATCTCTCTCCCATCTGCTGCATCTGCAATCAATCCCTCCTTGTATGGATCCAACTATCACTTGCCAGTTCTTGCTCCACCCCTTTCCTGCAGCTCTTCTTCCAACCATCTCTTTTCCACTCGAGCTTTGAAGGGTCCTGACGCCAAACGGTAGTCTTCATCCACAGATGCCCCCCTGAGTTCATTCAGAAGTTTAAAAAAAAAAAACTTGTTTCCAGCAGCAGAATGGTCAGAACAAGATATATCTGACATATATGTAAGTCTTTAATGCAAGGAAATTGTGGTGATCACAAATGCACTGTCTGAAAAGACATTGTAGAAGACTCGATCAGAAGAACTTGAGAAGTAGTGTTGTGGGGAAAGAACAGGCAGCAAGATTTACTGGTGAGCTAAGCAACGACACGGGCACAATGGGCTGATTGCCCCTTCAGATTCAGATTCAACTTTAATTGTCATCGTCAGTGTGCAATACAAAGACAACGAAATGCAGTGAGAGGAAAGTCGTGCGGTCATGGCAAACTCAATGTGCAAAGTCAATGCAGACAGCACCCAAGGTCAGGATCGAACCCAGGACTCTGGCATTGTGAGACAGTGGCTCTACCGGCTGCGCCACTGTGCCGCAACCACTACAGTCCTCTATCATTTATGTATGTTATTTTTTGTTGTGTTTTAGAGTCAGTCAGCATGGAATAGGCCCAGAATAATATATGGCCATAAGACTAGGGAGAACTGCCTTGCTCTTTTTCAAACTGGTTCTAAGTTTGTATATAATACAGAATTGACTACTTCTTAAAACAAATGTAATTGTTGGAGGCATTTTGAGTATTCCAACAATGATAGGCAATGTTTTGAGGTTGTGAGTTATGGTTCGGGTGATAGTCTGGCTCTTGCCTACTTGGAGTTGAGGTCCGAGTGTGGATATTTCAAGTTTCGGTGAATTTATAAACTGGGTTTTGCTCGGTTTATGGAGACATGAGTAACTGCAGATGCAGGTTTACAAAAAAAAAAAAAAAAGCACCTTTCTTCAGCGTGATTGGAGTAGTGGGGCGAAAGCTGGAAAATAAGTTAAGAAGCAGATGGGTGGATAAAGAATTGAGATAAAATGAGACAAAAGGGTGTTGGATAAGGAGACAGAGGAGTGAAATATAAAGCCAGAGGGTCATAGTCATAAACAGACCTTTCAGCCTAACCTGCCAATCAAGATGCCCCTTCTACACTAGTTCTGCTTGCCTGCATTTGGCCCATATCCTTTTAAACCTTTCCTATCAAATGTACCTGTTAAAATGTTTTTAATGTGCTTTGTTCAAAGCAAACTGATTGTGTTTTTGCAGGATGGAGCTACGCTGTGTAATAGCAATCATTCGCCATGGAGACCGAACTCCCAAACAGAAGATGAAGATGGAAGTCATGCACCCAAAGTTAGTGATCAGATTGACGAGGGTTTACTAGTGTTATGTGCGCCGGAGATGCAATGAAAGGCTTTGTTTGTGTGCTATCCAGTCAAATCGTACAAGACTTGAGTACAATCAAGGCAGGTACAAGTACACCAAGTAATACAAAGGGAAAAATACCAGAGGGCAGACTGTAGTACTGCAGCATTGTACTATTGCAGTTCCGGAGAAAGTGCTGGATCCGCAATGAGGAAAGTTGGGAGATCGTGACCACATCCTAGCTGAAGAGAACATTGTTCGGTAGTCTGATAACAGCAGGAAAGAAGCTGTTCCTAAATCTGGTGGTAGTTATTTTCAAGCTTCAGTATCTTCTCCCCGATGAGAGAGAGAGACGACAAGAGGGAATAACCAAGGTGAAAATTGTCCTTGGGTGTGCTGGCTTCTTGACTGAGGCAACGTGGTGTAGATGGAGTCAATGGTGGGGGGGAGGCTGCTTTGTGTGGATGGGGAGAGTAGCAGAAATGGAAGGTCATTCAGTGGGCACCATAGCTATCAATTTATTTGTGGTCATTTGGTGAAACTTGACATATTCAATTTCACGCTGTGGCCATGTGTGCACATTCATCTGGTAGCAACGTCATGGATTCAAGTCCTGCTCTCGAACAGCATCCAGGCTGATGCTCCCAGTGAATCGCTGGTGTGGGGGGAGGAGGAGGGAGGGTCCTGTCGTGTATGAGGTGCAGTTCTTTTCAAATGAGATGTTAAGCCTATGGTAGACAAAAGTGCTGGAGAAACTCAGCGGGTGAGGCAGCTTCTATTGAGCGAAGGAAATAGGCAACGTTTCGGCCCTACCATAACCCTTACTAATCTAGTATCCGTCAATCACCGCCTTAAAAATACCCAATGACGTCCTCCACTGCCATCTTACCCATTCAAACCTTATTGCGCTCCCTAGATTGCGGATATAGGGCTGCCACAAAGGAATATTGAGGCCCACCATAAATTAGAGGAGCAGCACCTCGTATTTCGCTTGGGCAGTTTACACCCCAGCGTTATGAACATTGACTTCTGCAATTTCAGCTTTCTCCTCCCAGTCCCAGCTCTCCCACAGCCCACTGTCTCTGCCTCTTCCTTTCTTCTTCTTCCCCCCCCCCCCCCCCCCCAACCCTCACATTAGTCTGAAGAAGGGTCTCAACCCAAAACTTCGCCCACTTCCTTTGCTCCATAGATGCTGCCTCACCCGCTGAGTTTCTCCAGCATTTTTGTCTACCTATTATAATCAAGTCAGTATCTTGACTGTTCTTTCACTGAGGATGGATATTAAACTCTTGGAGTACGGAGCAATGAGTTTTCAATGTGTCCTTGATAATGTTCTCCCTCAAAGTCAACATAGCTGAGAAAGTAATCATTTGGGGGAAGGTGGTCATACAAATGGACTATCATCTCTTGGGGACCTCAAAGCCCCAAATGACAAGTTCTAAAGTTCAAAAACAACCATTCTGTTCACCACATCCAAACTAGACAATGGGCACACATCCATAATTAATCTCATCTCCTGCCTATGGTCTGTAGCTCCTCTATGCCTGGGTGATTCGAGTGCTGTCAGCAATTTTGCTTCCATCACTCTCCCCAGCAGTACATTCTGCTGTCTGCCTCTCTCTGGGTGATAAAGATTCTCTCTCCAATCCTCTCTAAATTACTTGCACCTTACCCTAAATCTATATCTGATAGTTTTATCTACCTCTGATGTATAGTTTAGTTTATTGTCAGGCATAATGAGGGACCGTGAAAAGCTTTTGTTGCTTGCTAACCAGTCAGCGGAAAGGTTATACATGATTACAATCGAGCCGTCCACAATATACAGATACATGATGAAGGGAATAACGTCTAGTGAGGGGAAATGTTTCCCACCGTCTACGCTATTTATACTCGTCAGAATTTTTATATACCTCAATCAACCAGGGAAAGCAGACCTATAAACGTCATCATGTTTGTTGAATTTTCTTTAGACTTTGTGACTCCTTTGTCTTGTGTGACAGTGACCAGAAGTGTTGAATTGATGGTCTCTTGACTCTGAACTATTCCTGCACAAGGGTTTTTTTATGAAGATGTCCACAGATGGGTTTTGTTACTGACTAGCTAAAACAAAACTTGACACTATTTTCTAATGAACCTGCTGGCAGGAGGCTTAACCACGTGCATTGTGTTTACTCTGTTCTCCCGCGAAGAAGAAAGGCTTAATGCTGTCCTTGGCATGTCATTGGGAGGCCTCTGCGCTATCCCCAAGTGGCTTATAGTAATCACTGCTGATATAAAGTAAGAGACTTGTATTTCTATAGTATGGATGACGTGAACTCTAACCAGGGTGGGTATTTCTACAATAGGGGATATCAACTTAAAGTGAGAATGAGGAGATTTAAGAGTGACATTTTTCACTCGGAGGGTAGTCTGTATCTAGAATGAGCTGCCAAGGGAAGCTACAGAAATGCAATTATGCTTTTTAAAAGACATTTGGACAGATCTATGGACAGGAAGGGTTTAGAGGGCAATGGGCCAAATGCAGGCAAATGGGGCCAGCCCCGAATGCTAACTTGGTTGGCATGGACAGCGTGGGCTGAAGGACCTGTTTCCGTGCTGTACAGCTCAATGACTATCTTTCAAAACTTTAAAATGACACTTCTTCAATAGCACTGATAGGCAGCATGCTCACTGTTATAATGTAGGGAAACATGGCAGACAACCTTGCCTCGCTAACTCCTATAAACAGCAGGCTGATGGTGACCAGATAATATTTTAAGATTAAATATGGGCTAATGCACTGAAGAGAATTCTCCTGTTCTTCAAAACATTGCTGTCAGATGTTTATAAAATCTGCCTGAGACGGCAAGCAGAGCCTTGGTGTAATATTTCCAACAGCTCCCTCGGACGTCATTGCATTGCATTTTTGTTCTCCGGTCTCCGAACCTGAAATCTTCTGATTTAAAGCTGAGAGTGCTAGCCGAGTGCCATGATTCCACCTACACCATAATTGTCGATGCTCAATTATTTCTATTCCAAACTGAACTGACTCATGTAATGCATCCACAAGACATAGGAGCAGGATTAAGGCATTTATCTCATCGTTTCTTCGATCAGGGCTTTTTCCATTCAACCCCATTCTCGTGCCTTTTCCCCGTAAACTTTGACGCCCTTATCAGAACCTATCAATCTCCGCTTGGAAAATTCCCAATGTCTTGGCTTCCACATCGTCAAGTCTGTGCCAGTGAATTCCACAGATTCACCATGCCCATGCGAAAGAAAATGCCTCCTAATTTCCATTCTAAAGGTATGTCATATTGTTGAGGCAGTGCCCTATGGTCCTGGGCTCTCCCATTACTGGGAACATCCTTTGTACGCCCACTACATTGAAACCTTTCATTATCTGGTAGGTTTCAGGGAGATTTCCTCCCCCCCCCCCCCCCCCCCCCCCCCCCCCCCCCCCCCCCCCCCCAATCCTTCTAAACTCCAGCGAGTATAGGCTCAGAGACTGGTCGCTGCCATGGCAGTGGGCCTTTTAGGCCAAGATAAAACTATTTTTAAGAACTTGATATTCAAAGGCACCAGAGATGTGGTGATTCTTGTGAACTGTCTCAGAAGAAATCTGCTATTATTTTTACTTTACAACCATTGCACTCTTTCCCTTGTGTATAATTGTGCCACTACATCGAGGCGCAGGTGACGATAAATTAACTAGTGAATTTGAAGAGTAAGAGTGGGAGATGCGGTTTTGAGGGATATTGTGTATGGAAATGCCGGAACAAATGTGTGTAATGCCACTGTTCAATAAAGGAGGGAGACCGAGAGCAGGAAACAGATCCATAAATAGACACGAAATGCTGGAATAAATCAGCGGGACAGGCAGCATCTCTGGAGAGAAGGAATGGGCCATGAGCCTGATAGTAGGCAAATGCTGGAATCCACTATTAAGGAACTAACAGGACATTTAAAAATACAAACCCCATAAGACAATCAGAAGATTTAACATTATTTCATGAAAGGGGAATCAGGTTTGACCTATTTGCTATTTGCCTTTAGTTCACTAGTTAATTTATTGTCACCTGCACCTAGATGCACTTTGAAGGTAAAACAAACAGGGTGGATAAATGTGAACCAGGCACTAATGATATTTGGCTTTTCAGCGGCCATTTAATAAGGTGCCGAATGAAAGGTTGTACATGAGATAGGGTTACAATTTGATGTAGATGGGAGATGAGTAACTACAGGAAATAGAGAACTGGGATAAATGGGTCTTTTTTTGCACTGGTTTATCAGTAACGTGGGATGCCTCTGGAATCGATGCTCAATTATCCATAATCTGTTATTGATGCGGTGACCAAATCTAATCAATAAAAGACATTGGACAGATAAATGAATAGGGAGGGTTTAGAGGGCTATGGGCAAAATGCAGGCAAACATATTCCAACTTGGTTAACATGGACCGATGAGCATGTGTCTGTGTTGTGTGTGTGCTCTATGATGCTACAATAGAATAGGTTATCGCCAAACTTGCTGATGATGCAAAAATAGGTGGGTGAGCAAGTTGTGAAGAGAATGCATTTCGCAAGAGATAAGTGAGTGAGCAGAGAGTTGGCAACTGGAGTTTAAACCAGGACAATGTGACATTTTGCACTTTGGAAGGAAAATAGAAAAAGAAAGTTATGAATTGAATGGTGTAAGACTACAGAATGTGGTGCAAACATTTCTGGAGGATGTAATACATGAATCGGGAAGGGTTGGTATGCTGTAAACATAGAAATTTAGTGATGTCTTGTTCTTTATTGTAAAGCTTTCGAGTATAAAACTTTGTAACGAGTTTTGATGCAACTTCGCTGTGCATTTGTTGGTATCAATGGTGACAATTATGGTGTAGGTGGAATCGTGGCACTCGGCTAGCACTCTCACCTTTAAATCAGAAGATTTCAGGTTCGGAGACCGGAGAACAAAAATGCAATGCAATGACGTCCGAGGGAGTAATTTGTTTGAGAAGGAACTGCAGATGCTGGAAAATCGAAGGTAGACAAAAATGCTGGAGAAACTCAGCCGGTGAAGCAGCATCTATGGAGCGAAGGGAATAGGCAACGTTTCTGGCCGAAACCCTTCTTCATACTTGGAGTAATTTGTTTGGATGTGGTCTCCACACTTCGAAGGACATAGTTAGAGACAGAGAGATGATTCACTGGGTTAATTCCTTGGGATGCGGATTGATATATGAAGAGGTTGTGCCTAATTTGAATCCAACAGAATGAGGTGTGAGTTTATTGAACTGTGCTAGCTTCAGTGAGATTGATAGGGCTGGGAGGATATTTCCCCAGTGGGGATACCAAGAACAATCAGGAACAGTTTCAAAATAAGGATTGTCCAATTTAGTCTCTGATGTGGAGAAATTTCTTCATTGAAGATCGTGAATCCAGCTGGAATGCATTTTGCAGCAAGAATGGGAGAAACCTGGACACAAGAAACAGCTAGATGTCGTAACAAAAGCAGAAAATGCTAGTGTTACTCGGTCGGGCAAATTGTATGGTGAGGGGTACTAAATTAATGTCTCCTGAAATATTAACTTTGCCTGTCTCCACAGAAGCTGCATGACCTGCTGGATACCTCCAGTATTTTCTGGTTTTATCTCGGATTTCCAGCATCTGCAGTTTTGCTTTTCAGTAAATGTGGATGTGACGGGATAAAAATAAAGTTAAATGATATAAAGTGCCTTCATTCAAACCTATTTGTAAATTAAAAGCCTATGAAATTGAGTGGCATTTAGGAGAAGCAATCCTGATTTATTAGCTTAGTGCACAGTTGTTATGGACAGTTTAAAATAAGAAGTCTTAGTCAAATTTAACGGTGTGTATTCTTGTATCTTCTCGATTGTTAGTCCTAGACATAGACATAGACATAGAAATTAGGTGCAGGAGTAGGCCATTCGGCCCTTCGAGCCTGCACCGCCATTCAATATGATCATGGCTGATCATCCAACTCAGTATCCCGTACCTGCCTTCTCTCCATACCCTCTGATCCCCTTGGCCACAAGGGCCACATCTAACTCCCTCTTAAATATAGCCAATGAACTGTGGCCTCGACTACCCTCTGTGGCAGAGAGTTCCAGAGATTCACCACTCTCTGTGTGAAAAAAGTTCTCCTCATTTGAAGGGACAAGTTCAATGAAACATTTGGCCTCCTGTTTCCTGTTTGTCCCTTTTATTTGTTATGGCTTTTTGCAAATATGTTTTATTCTGGTCCAGAGAGGAAAAGTGATCTCGACTGCGACACACACTACTTTAATTAAGTTAAATTTCCCACACTGAGCTGAAGTCTTTATCTGTCTCTAAACTAATACCTTACATTTTTGTTTCCTCCTAGGTTCTTTGACTTGTTTGCGAAATATGATGGATACAAGACTGGAAAGCTGAAACTTAAGAAACCGAAACAACTTCAGGTATGAGAAAGTTCTCAGCTAAATAATTTTCAAATATTGCCCTTTGGGGAACCCCAATGTAAGCAGCATCAGCCCTTGATTGTTCCAGTAGCAGGCTGACTGCTCCCAGAAAACATCTTCCAGGTACACCCAGCTCTCGGGAATCTAATGTGTAAAATGGCTGCGTCTTGATGCTCCCTACTGCTCCCACTGAGCCCTGGGGCTTATGTGCCCATCTTCCCTGGCCTCGGGACTTTCTTGTGCAGCTGAATGT
Source organism: Leucoraja erinaceus (assembly GCF_028641065.1). Lineage (NCBI taxonomy): Eukaryota > Metazoa > Chordata > Chondrichthyes > Rajiformes > Rajidae > Leucoraja > Leucoraja erinaceus. Next base: position 7,236,759 of record NC_073412.1, on the reverse strand, counting down.
TGTTCCCAGTGATATGGAACCAAGAAGTAACATAGAAACATTGAAATTAGGTGCAGGAGTAGGCCATTCGGCCCTTCGAGCCTGCACCGCCATTCAATATGATCATGGCTGATCGTCCAACTCAGTATCCCGTACCTGCCTTCTCTCCATACCCCCTGATCCCCTTAGCCACAAGGGCCACATCTAACTCCCTCTTAAATACTGACAAGTAAAGTACAGGATTGGTCAGGTAGTTTATTCACATAGCACATGTTCATCTTAGCTGCAAGAAAAATGATGACTGACACCTTGCCTCTTCCCCAACCTACATCTGCACCCTTTGTTAATGCCGAGTTTGCAACAGCAGAAAAGTTTTGAGTTTGTTTCTTAGACTGTCAGTACAATCTATTACGTCTCCCTGTACAGTACATCTTAATCGGTTGTCTGCTTCTCGTTGTTGAAAGAGCCTGCTGTGTTTATCATCAAGACTTTTTTAAATTTTGCAAACATTTTCATCCTATTGTGAAATCAGCAGCCTATGATTTATTGCTTAAATACATATGGCCAGTGCATTTTTTTCGTAAACAAAGTCCGTGCATGTGTGATTAATGAATAATTGTATCATGTGGCTGGAAAATGAAACAACACACATTGTTAGAAGTGCCAGTATGTCTTACTGAGTGTTCTGTCACAAAAATATCACTTCATATGATGATATAATGCAGATTAGTGCATTATCACCACTGACAAAGCTGTGCCTACAGTGGACAGTAACCACCTGCTCAAAAAAACAGCTGGAAGAACTCAAATCCTCCAGCACTTTGATTTTTTCTCAAGATTCCATCATCTGCAGTTTCTTGTGTTTCCAATAACCACCTGCGGTTGTGCACAATGGAGAGGGGGTCAGCTGTGGAGCTTAAATGACACAGGAGCATATACACTGGAACATTCCAATGTTGCACTTCAATGGTTAAAGTGAACTGTCTTGCGATGGTACCCGAGCTGCCTGATATATCTTCAGACCTGATTCTCTCTTGGTCCCCGCAGGAAGTTCTAGACATTAGTCGTGAACTTTTAGCTGAACTCTTGCAACATAATGACTGTGAAATTGAGGAGAAGAAATCCAAGTTGGAACAGCTGAAGACTGTGCTGGAAATGTAAGTCTGAGTGTTAGGAGGGGGGGGGGGGGGGGGGGGGGGGAGGAGAAGAAAGAGGTCCAGGCAATTATGGATGTTACCAAGGTTTCTCTGCATTAATATCTTAGCTTGTGTCTATTTTTGCAAACTTCAACTTGCACATCTTGAAGTTACTGTTTGATAATATAGACTTGGAACAAGGCTTCAGCTGACATCTGATGATTGGAAGATGTTGGGTCCCTTCCATGAACCACCCTGTCCTGTTTAGTTGGTGGCCCAGTATTTAAAGACCGACTCTACTTTATCAAACTCTTTCTGAGGCGGACTGACCACTGAATTCCCAAAGTTCTCTATTAATGTGCTATTTCTGTTGCAGGTATGGCCATTTCTCTGGGATAAACAGGAAAGTACAAATAACATATTTGCCACACGGACAGCCCAAGACATCCAGTGAAGAGGAAGGTATGGAATGTACAACTGTAGGTCGATCTGAGAAGTAATATTCTGTTTATTGTCTTCACTGAGATATAACACCGTTGTTAACGTGGCCCTTCCCCATTGGGAGGGAGAAGTAGCTTGAATTGCACAATTACAAATCAACTCTGGGAATGACACACACAAAATGCTGGAGTAACTCAGCGGGACAGTCAGCATCTCTGGGGAAAAAGAATGGGTGACGTTTCAGGTTGAGACCCTTCTTCAGATGATATCCCATGCTTCTCTAGCCTTTGATCACCTATCAGCCAATCAATTGCCCCTCTCCCCTGTATCACCTATCACTAGCCAGGCTTTGTCTTGCCCAGTTCCTTTTCAAACTTGTTTGCCCTACTACAGTTAGTCTGAATAAGGGTCCTGACCTGATACATCACCTGTCCATTCCATTAAAATATGCTGTCTGACCTGCCGAGTTATTCGAGCACTTTGTCTTGTACTCAAGATTCCAGCATCTACAGTTCCTTGTCTTTCTCTTGAATTACATTGTTGTCTCTGGAACAGAACTTTGCTTCACTCCCCCCCCCCTCCGTAATGAAGCTGAGTGTTCACAGTAGATTAACTACCAACTAATTCTCACTGTTTTTAAGAAGGAGCTGCAGATGCTGGAAAACCAAAGGTACACAAAATCGAAAATCGAAGGTCTGAAGAAGGGTTTCGGCCCGAAACGTTGCCTATTTCCTTCGCTCCATAGATGCTGCTGCACCCGCTGAGTTTCTCCAGCACTTTTGTGTACCTTCAATTAATTCTCACTGCTGGGCCCGTCCTTAAAACATGAGGCTGGCTGATGTGTATTAACAAAATCAACTCTGTGGAAGGTATCTCATGTAAATCCTCGGTCAAAAAGTCACAATTCTGAATTACACATCACCTAGAGTGCGAAACCTACATAATTCTGCCAATCCATGGATTCTGAGACCAATTTCAGCTGTTCTGTTTCCCAATTGGTGCAGTTAATATTACAAGCCAAGGACCAAACCCATGCATGTGTAGTTGGTTACATTGGTGTATGGTAATCCAGCCTTGATTAACAATGCAGAATTTCTTTAAACGCCAGAGTGGCAGCTGGGAATTTAAACCTAGTTTAAAATAATCTAGAATTTAATGTAGGTCATAATGGCGACCAAAAAAGATTGGATTTTTTTTGTTTTTATTGAAGAGTACATACGTTTTTGTAAAAAAAAAAAAAAAAGTGATTTCAGACCTTCAGCAATGTGTTTGACTCTCGTGGCTGCTTGCTGAAATGAGCCAGCAGGCCTCATTGTCCAAGCTGGCATAGGCAATAAATGCTGCCTTGGCCAAAATGTCTTTTTTTTTTTTTGCTATTCCTAACTCTTTTTAATCTGACTTTTTAATCTGACTTCAATGTGGAATTGTGCTAAATGCTATTCATGCCAGTTTGGTGTGTGCGGTTTTGTTGCAGATTCGAGGAGGGAGGACCCATCCTTGCTTCTGGTGCTGAAATGGGGTGGTGAGCTGACACCCGCAGGGAGGGTGCAAGCTGAAGAGCTTGGAAGAGCGTTCAGGTGCATGTATCCTGGAGGGCAAGGTTAGTTTTCTCTAAAGTAGCTGTCCCCATCAGAAATACGAGGTACAAATGTGTTATGCCATTTGCCAAAGTTTTTATCCCCCCTCTTTATTGACATTGTTAAGGGCTTGTCCCACTTTCACGACCTAATTCACCACCTCTGCCGAGTTTGCCCTTGACTCATACTCGCAGCATGGTCGTCACGAGGTCGTAGCAGGCCGTGTTGCTAGTTGTAGGTACTCATGGCATCAAGTAGGTAGGGGCATTTTTCTAGCCTGATGAAAAATGTGCACGAGTAAAAAAGGTTGTGAATTAGGTCGTGAAAGTGGGACAGGCCTTTAACACTGTCCTAAGCCAACAATTTTCAGAAAAGATTCCTGAGTCCCATCTGGGCGTAGAAAATGAAAACCATGCTGTGCCTTTTAATTCTGGCTGTTTTAAGCCTAATGTTTCCGTGAACAATCTTGTCTGCCTTTTGAGTTAGATATAGCTCTTGGGGCTATGGGGATATGGGGAGAAAGCAGGAACAGGGTACTGATTTTGGGTGATCGGCCATGATCATATTGAATGGCGGTGCTGGCTCGAAGGGTCGAATGGCCTGTCCTGCACCTATTTTCTATGTTTCTATGGATCATGAGCCATGAATTTGCAAACTTGAGTTTCTGGAATTGGCTGTAACCTTTGAACATGGAAGGTTCATTTTGCACAAAATATTTTCACTGATTGAAAACAGTTTATTGGTGGTGCTCACTGCATGGTTTAGGGCCATCAGGTCAGTGACATGAGCACAGCTAAGCGCAAAACAATGAGATGCCATAAAAACTCGGCCATTAGTGTAATGTTTATACTACAGTACATACAACACCAAGTGGATGCTGTGTTTGGATTCCGTGCCATCTGATATGGAATACTCTGCTAGCATGTTGTTCCATTGGTATAAATACAATTGTGATAAAGTTTATCCGTAACCCTGAAGCTCATGGCCCTAGAGCTATGAAATTATTTGTCCTGCCTGTACTCTGGGTGATTATCACTGAAATCACTCCCTTCATGAAGGGATTCCCAACTGCAGTCTCATGATAAAATGTCGGCCTCAAGTACAGACATTACATTTGGGGCAGCAAAGTGGTACATCGGTAGAGTTGGTGCCTTACAGCACTAGAAACCCGGGTTCAATCCTGACTACAGGTGCTGTCTGTACAGAGTTTGTATGTTCTCCCTGTAGCCGTATAGGTTTTCTCCGGATGTGCCGGTTTCCTCCCACATCCTAAAGACCCGCAAGTTAAATGGCTTCTGTAAATTGTCCTTGGTGTAGGATGTAACCAGTATAGGGTGATTTCACTAAAGGTCACTGGAGCGTAGATCCGCACCCACGTGACCAAAATTCTCAAGTGGAGGACACTCGAGGGTTCGGTACATGTTAGTGGATGGGAAAAAACGCATTTTCCCACCCGTTAAAAACATAGAAAACGGCGAGGTTGTGAGCTGCAATTTACTGTGCCAGTCGGGGTGACCGTGAGGCACAGCTACCTAGATTTACAGGGAAAAAAAAAGATAGCAAGTAAGGTAAATTCAAGAGGGAACTGGTGCCGCCAAAGCGGCGGAAATGAACAGCCGACATTTGCCGTGGATATTTACAGGTCGAAAATATCGGGAATTATCGCGTTTGCTCGCTGAATTTCATCAAAAGTAAGGCATTATTAACTTACTTTTGATGAAATTCAGCGAGCAAACGCGATAATTCCCGATATTTTCGACCTGTAAATATCCACGGCAAATGTCGGCTGTTCATTTCCGCCGCGTTTTGGTCACGTGGGTGCGGATCTACGCTCCAGTGACCTTTAGTGAAATCACCCTATACTGATGATCACTGGTCAACGTGTACCTGGTGGGCCGAAGAGCCAGATTCCAGGACTATACCTCTAAACTATGCTGCCTGATGCTTTTGGTCAATCCTATTTCAATAGTGAGAACAGCTTGCCCCCTTGCCTGACTGATGGATGAAAGTTCAGTTAGGATGCCATGAAGATCTGTTGGCATTGGTAACCTGAGCTGTAGAGTTTTCTGTTTGTGTGTGTGTGTGTGTGTGGGATCTGTTGTATGTAACTAATATAAATTTTCCATGAGCTCTTTTGTATCAAATGGGCTGGCATGATGATCATCAACATCAAACCATGCAGAAATAATTCTTGTCAGCTGTGGTTTTGTGAGGGGTGGGGGACCTCCTTCCTATTATTGCTGAGGGAGGATTGATGACACTGTGTTGCTTCAATAAAACATCATGTGGATGGCCTGTCAGCAGCTATAAAGAGAAAAGCATGTAACGCTGAAGGCTCTGGTGCACATTTCCAATGAACAAGTTTAATTTCTGTATCAATTTCCAAATATTTAGTTCCTCTCATGGGTTTAATTCCTCTTCTGTAAAAACCCATTGCACTCATTTCTCAGTGGGACATGTTATTTTGTGGTCTTTGCCTTCCATTTCATTGTTGCTTTATTCTCCCTATTTCGAAATGCTTGAAACCATAATTTGAAATACTGATGGTGAACATGAGTATTTGCAACAAGATGATGTTTCAAGTGTTGTATTTTTAGATGCACGTGGACCCCAGTCGACACTAACCGATCATAAGTGGTGCTGAGTAATCCATTAGTCATCCATCACCTGAGGCCCATCTCCATGTTGAATTTCTTATTTTAAAAACGCAACCCCCTCCCACCAGCTGAGTGTTCCAGCCACGGTGGTGCAGCAGTAGAGTTGCTGCCTTACAGCACTAGAGACCCGGGTTTGATCCTGACAACAGGTGCTGTTTGTACAAAGTTTGTACCTGTGACCATGTAGGTTTGCGATGGAGTTTTGGTTTCGTCCCACACACTCCAAAATAAGGGATGTGGGGTTAGAGACTACTGAGGCGTAATATGTGATGCTGTTCCCCAAGTTGTGTTTGGCCTTGCCCTGGCAGTGGAGGAGGCCAAGGAAAAAGTACAGGTTTGTAGGTTATTTGGCCTCTGTAAATTGTAAATTTCCCTAGTGTGTAGGATAGTGGTAGTGTATGCTGTGATCGTTAGTTGGCACGGACTTGGTGGACCAAAGGGCCTGTTTCCACACTGTATCTCTTAAAAAAAAAAAAAACGCCAAAAAACCCCCAAAAAACATTTGAATCAATTACTAAAATATGGAGTGAATTTTCGATTCTTAGCTTTAGTTGGGAAGAGAGTAATAAAGAATCTCCCAACTCCAACATCTTCAACATAGATGGTGGTTGGGAACTTTGATTAAATCATGAACGATTGAAAATGCTGTGTGTTTGGGATTTCTGAAGGAAAATATCCCCTTTGTTTTCAACCATTGTTTATTTTAATTGTTGATCCTTTCGTTGCTGGCTGGAAAAGACTGAATTAGTGACTTTTTTAATTGTGGGTTAGAGATGCAGCACAGAAATATCTTCGCAGCGTTATTTATTTGTAAAAAAGTCTGTTCTTCACATCATCTCAAGGCTGGAAACTTAAATTGTGGAGAATTTTTATGTAAATTGCTTAGAACGAAATGTTAATGTTCTCGTATTGGTGGGGTACAGCACCTGTTTTAGTCTAAACTCTAATTTATGCCCCTGTCCCTGAACGGAAACCTCTGCAGACTTTGTGCCCCACCCATGGTTTCCGTGCTGGTTCCCGGAGGTTTTTGTCAGTCTCCCTACCTGCTTCCACTGCCTGCAACCTCCGGGAACCGCACGGAAACCTTGGGTGGGGCGCAAAGTCTCCAGAGGTTTCCGTTCAGGTTTCCTATGTGGGACAGGGGCATCTATACTCTGCATAGTGGCACAAGAGACTGGAACCTGTAGCAAAAATCGAGGGCAGCTGACCCACTGAGTTGTTCCAGCTGCTCTCCCTTTTTAATGGACTCAGCACTTTGTATCATCCGATTGATCCATCAGGGAACCAGAGGTGGCCTGGGGATTTGTTGCAATTAGCCTTCATTTCTTTGGTCAAGGGACAAGTTAAATCTCTTCTTGTTCCTAGCCCAGGATGCAGTTCAGTAACGGAAGCCACTCTGCTGTAACATTCAGTTGTGCTTAATCTACAGTTGACTAGCTTACATAAAGTATTGTTGTGTGGGTGAGTTGATGGATAGTAATAAAAAAAAATAGTAGTCAATTGCATTGCACCTTCCAGTTGAATAGGGTGGTAATTGTTCGGAGGGAGGTGGAAAGTCCACCCAGCCTATGCCAGTGATGAATAATCACGCACAATGTATGGTTCCTGTTGGTTAGTGTGTTAGATTGGACTTAAAAACATAAATGATGACGTTGACTTGAATTGAAGACTTTATTGACAGTGAAATTCTTTGCTTGAATACCGTGCCATGGTATGCAAATAGTCGCCCATAAAGGGCACTGACAAAGTTACAAATCCTCCCCTGCTCCCTCCATGCCAGTTCCCCTTTTTTCTTCCCCCCCCCCCCCCCCCCCCCCCCCCCCCCCCCCCCCCCCCCCCCCCCATTGGCCCCCCCCCCCAAATCTGAGGAAGGACATTATTGCCATAGAGGGAGTGCAGAGACGGTTCACCAGACTGATTCCTGGGATGTCAGGACTGTCTTATGAAGAAAGACTGGATAGACTTGGTTTATACTCTCTAGAATTTAGAAGATTGAGAGGGGATCTTATAGAAACTTACAAAATTCTTAAGGGGTTGGAGGCTAGATGCAGGAAGATTGTTCCCGATGTTAGGGAAGTCCAGGACAAGGGGTCACAGCTTAAGGATAAAGGGGAAATCCTTTAAAACCGAGATGAGAAGAACTTTTTTTCACGCAGAGAGTGGTGAATCTCTGGAACTCTCTGCCACAGAGGGTAGTTGAGGCCAGTTCATTGGCTATATTTGTGGCCCTTGTGGCTAAGAGGATCAGGGGGTATGGAGAGAAGGCAGGTACGGGATACTGAGTTGGATGATCAGCCATGATCATATTGAATGGCGGTGCAGGCTCGAAGGGCCGAATGGCCTACTCCTGCACCTAATTTCTATGTTTCTATGTTTTGATGTGAGGTATTACTTCCAGAGTACAAATGGAAAGTATTTAAATCTGGTCAAGGAACAACCTGCTGGAAGAACTCAGCAGGTCAGGTAACATCTGTGGAGGAAAATGGACAGTTGATGTTTTGTCATGACCTGACCCTTCTTCTGAACTGAAGCAGTGGAGGGGAGCTGGCCGGTACAAAGAGGTGAGGTCGTGGAATAGAGCTGGCATGAGATGAGTGGATAGACACAAAATGCTGGAGTAACTGCGGGTCAGGCAGCACCATGAAGAAAATGAATAGGTGACGTCTCTGGTCGAAACCCTTCATCAGACCTGACGCATCACCCATTCCTTCTCTCCAGAGACGCTGCCCGTCCCGCTGAGTTACTCCAGCATTTTGTGTCTATCTTCGGTGTAAACCAGCATCTGCAGTTCCTTCCTACACATGAGAGGGGTGGATCCAGGTGAGGAGGGCTGGATGAGGTCAGGTGGTGGACATGACAGAGTCTGGGTTGTGAGGTCGCCAGAGGCTGCAGATGGTGGAATCAGATGGGAGAGGAAGGCGGAATATGGGACCAAATAAGGGAGGTGGGGTAGGTATGGAGTGACTGTGAAAGACTGGGTGAGAGGGGAACTGGATGTTGTGGGAAGAAGAGAGTGGGAGGATAAGGGTAGATGGAGACTGAGGGGAATTCAACGTACACCTTTGGGTTGAAGACTACTGAGGCATAATGTGTGGTGCTCAGATTCAGATTCAATTTTAATTGTCATTGTCAGTGTACAGTACAGAGACAACGAAATGCATTAGACAACGAAGTGCTGTTCCTCAAGTTGTGTTTGGCCTTGCCCTGGCAGCGGAGGAGGCCAAGGAAAAACAGGTTGGTGTTGGTATGGGGAGAGGAATTAAAATGGCTAGCAACCTGGAGCTCCAGGTGGCCATTGCAGACAGAGCGCAGGAGCAAGGCAATGCGGTTACTTCATCTGCACTTGGTCGCACAGATGTAGAGGAGACCACATACAGAGCACCAAATGGAATAAATGAGATTCGAGGAGGAATATGTGAATCTCTGCTTCACCTGGAAGGGCTGTTTGATTTCCTGAATGATGATGATGAGGTTGGAGGTGACGGATTAGCTTTTCTTCGAGCTATTTCATCCATCACCCACATACTCCTCTCAATATATTGTCTTCCACACTTTTCCCATCAAATCTGTCATCTGAAATCCTCGATTATCACCTCCAGTCGTGTCTCAAACTGTTTTTATCTCCATCCCTCTCTCCCCAACCTGGCTTAATCTGCCAATCCATCCCATTGGTCCATTCTCCTCACCCCTTTGTACTGCCAAGCTCCTGTTTGCTCTCAGTCTAGAGGAATGGTCTCGACCAAAACTTTGACAGTGTATTTCCATCCACTGATGCTGCCTAACCTGCTGAGTTACTTAAGCACTTTTTTGCTTGGGTTCTAACATCTGCAGTCCATTGTGTCAGATTACTTTAATCTGGTCCTTTTCCTATTGATCTCCTCCAGCCATCACATCTGCAGCCACCTTGGTTCTGTCCATTCCTTTGCCCCACTCTTTCTCTCCACTGCCTACTACCCCCCGGTAACTTTGTCTAACAGCATCGAGCCAACTTTCACACTTGTATAGTGGAGGTGTTCTGCTTCTCTACCACCTTCCTGAGCTCCTTGATTGTTGCTGAGTCTCTGGCTACTTGCTCTATGTTAAGCTAACGCCAAGCAAGTACTTTCTCCCATTTATGACCAAATAACTTCAGCTTTGCTGCTTATAAAGCAGCACCTCTAGTTTCTGACTCCATCCCCTTCTGATTACTCACTCGGGTAGAAATCAGCGGTGGGGAAAATCAAAATTGCTCAAGGCGCTTGATATCAGAAATAAAAACAGACATGTTGTAAACTATGCAGGTCGGGCAGCATCTGGATGAGAAGCAACTGACGTTTCAGGTCTGGGACCCTTCATCACAATGTGGATCCCTTATTGAACCAACCTATCGCAAGTTTGAATCTGTCTGATTTTTAAAAATGTGCCCACAAGGTGGCATAGTGGTAGAGCTACTGCCCTACAGCGCCAGAGACCCGGGTTCGATCCTAACTACGGGTGCTGTCTGTACGGAGTTTGCACGTTCTCCCCGTGACCCGTGTGGGTTTTCTCCGAGATCTTCAGTTTCCTCCCACACTCAAGACCTACAGGTTTGTAGGTTAATTGGCTTGGTGTAAATGTAAACATTGCCCCTAGTGTGTGTAGGGTAGTGTTAATGTACGGGGATCGCAGGTCGGTGTGGACTCGGTAGGCCGAAGGGCCTGTTTCCACGCTGTATCTCTAACTAAACTAGTAAAGGTTTCCAGACCTGGAACATTAGCTTTATATTTTAATTTTCATTTCCCGCAGCTGTTGCTTGACCTGCCGAGGGCGTTTGCAGCATTTTGAACCTCCTTGTCCTGTTTCATCAAGTTGAACTTCAATTCCTGAATTCTGTCCACCATCACGCCCTTCCCAATAAACTCCTTCCACTGAAGTTCACTCGCACGTTGGTTCAACTCTTAACTCTGCAGGGTTGGTGCTCTCCTTGCCCAACCCAACACTGATCACCATTTTAAGTTTAACTCTGAAGTACTTCAAACATTTTCAGTATACCACTCTTGTGTGTTGAGTTATTGAGTCACAATCACTTTAGCTGGGGCATGAGGTGCGAATAATGTTAATCTTTTTGTCTTTTCCTCCTGCTTTTTATATGAATATAGATGATAGCAGCACAGGTTTGAGCTGTGATTCTCCTATTGAAAGTGGTAAGGGATTGATTGCTGCCCTGTGTTCTGAGTTTGTGATGAATTAACCCCCCTGATTTCCAATCCCTTTGCATGTCTCATCCTGGGACTAATTTAACAAATCAGTTGCAGCAAATGTGCAACAAACTAATTGTCACAGTGATTCATAAACAGAGTGAGCCTTCTGTTATTCTGACGGTAGCTATGGCCAGGAACGTTAGGAACTTGCACCTGCGCAAGATGACAAATTCCCTTTGATTTGGGGCTGTGTGGCACCCACATGATACTGCCACTTGATTGTGCCAAGAAATGAATCAATGACATTTTTAATCAAAGTTGTTTTAACCTACCATGTGTCTTCACCATCACAACACTTCCACGCACTTCACATGCCGCACGCACATCGGTGTCACACACTCAATTTCACATGGGGTTCAGGTGTCATTTTAACTTCCTCCAAGCTGCAAACCCTAACAAGTAGAAAGAAATAACTGCCGATGCAGGTTTAAAAAAAGAAAGAAAAAAGACACAGTGCTGTAATAACTCAGTGGGTCAGATGGCATCTCAGGAGAACATGGATAGGTGCCATTTTGGATCGGGACCCTTCTTCTCCGACCCGAAATGTCACGTATCCATGTTCTCCACCGATGCTGCCAAACCTGCTGAGTTATTCCAGCACCTTGTATCTTTTCTTCCCTAACAAGTGTTGCCTGTTTACATCATTAATGCAGCTAATTCATTCTTTACCGTGTTGTTTAATATATTTGATTTTGCTGTTGACTTGGATATACTCTGCAAGATAAACATCTGAATTTGATGCTATTGAATACTCCTTCAATCCGTTAGATATCCATTTTTATCCAGGATTTGTGCAAGCCCATTTGTTGAGCTTGATTTGCTCAAGCAGTTTAACGATAAATCTTTGTAAGATATTGGTATTGATATTTTATCATATTCTGCTCCTATTTTCTATAATGTTACTTCTCCCTTACTGTTTGTGGTGTTCTGGGGATGTCCCTTCACCTACAAACAATGACCCTCTGCAACACATAGCTCTTACAAAGGGTTCTTACATCATGCGTTCTGCTTTGAAAAATCCTGTCACAGCTCTGTTCGTTAAGGATAAAATTAAACTAATTTGCCAAGAATCAAGATGGTTTAATTGTCATCTGTACCGAAACAGCACAGTGAAATTCTTGCTTGCTGTAGAATAATAGGTCTGCAAACACAGTGGTCAATAGTTAAAATAATAAAACAAACAAAGTTCAATAAATTAATAATTTCCTAATATTAGTGCAAAACAAAAGTTCCTCGTGCAACAAAGACAGTTTGAAGGTTACACAAAAAAGCTGGAGAAACTCAGCGGGTGCAGCAGCTGAGTTTCTCCAGCTTTTTTGTGTAACCTTCGATTCTCCAGTATCTGCAGTTCCTTCTTAAAGACAGTTTGAAGTTTAGTTGGTGTTTGTACTGTTCAATAGCCTAATGGTTGATGGGAAGTAGCTATATCTGAACCTGGTGGTCATGGTTTTCAAACTTCCCCATGGCAGGAGTGAAATGGGAATATGGCCCTGGGCGATGTGGGTCCTTGATAATGCTGGTTGCCTTTTGGAGGCAATGCCTCCTATAGATTCCATCGATAGTAGGGAGATCAATTCCGTGATGGAGCACCACTTTTTATAATTTCCTTCATTCCTGGTTTGTGCGAGTTCACGAACCAGTTTTGTGTAACGTGGTCCACATCTGATGAAGTTAATTCCAGTCAGTGGAAGAATTCTTTCTATTTAAGACATCAGTGCAGTTAGGGGGGCAACCTGCGTGTTCAACAGCTGTGAAACCAGTTTATTTTTCCAATTATCTGCACTTGGAAAGGCCTGGAGTCATTCAATGGATCTCAACCGTTTTAGTTTGTTGCTCCTATGTTCAATAAACACTTTGTTGAACATGAAACTAATATTTATACCTTTTCACTGCATTGTATGTTGTGTTGAGGTTCAGGCAGCATATTAAATTATTCAGTCTTTTCTAGGTAACTTTACAGTTCTGAGAGTGTTGCTTGGAGTGACCTGGACCACAGTAAATCACAACACTGGAATAGTGACATATCTGGAAACTGAGATAGTATCAGATCATAGTGGTGAATCTCTGGAACTCTCTGCCACAGAGGGTAGTTGAGGCCAGTTCATTGGCTATATTTAAGAGGGAGTTGGATCTGGCCCTTGTGGCTAAGGGGATCAGGGGGTATGGAGAGAAGCCAGGTACGGGATACTGAGTTGGATGATCATATCATATTGAATGGCGGTGCAGGCTCGAAGGGCCGAATGGCCTACTCCTGCAGCTAATTTCTATGTTTCTATGTTTCATAGAGGCATAGAGAACAGCATAGAAAGAGGCTCTTCAGCCCACGTTATCCATGCCAACCCAGTTGGCATACTGGGCTAGTCCTGGCAGACTAATACCAGAATTCAAAAGGTTAAATTAAGTGGACAGATTGTACAGATAAATTTTGCTTTTGAGTGGAGAGTTGATTTAGATAATTAATATGATTAAAGTAGTCAGTAGGGAGGATAGAAGTTACTTCCCCAGGGAGTACAGAACAGTAGGATATGACGGATTGGTGTGAAGAGGCCCCTCTATACACAAAGGGAAGTGAAAATCTGAAAATAGACACAATGCCGGGGTAACAGGCAGCATCTCTGGGGAGAAGGAATGGGTGGCATTTCTGGTCGAGGCCCTTCTTCAGAGGGAAAATCTGGAACTTTTGTCCACAAAGAGCTGAGAATGGGGCAATTGAAAACTTCAGAACTCCAATTGAAAAGATTTGTGTTTTGAGAGTTGTGGAATAAAAAAAAATAGTAATAAGATACAGATTATCCAAGGTCAAACTAAATGGTGGACCATCTGCAGATGACAGTGGAGTGATTTGAGCAGAGTGTGAAGTGATTTTTATTTTCTCACAGGGGATTATGCTGGCTTTCCTGGTTGCGGTCTCCTTCGTCTGCACAGCACGTACAGGCACGACTTGAAGATCTATGCCTCCGATGAAGGCAGAGTGCAGATGACAGCCGCGGCTTTTGCCAAGGTACGTGAAGAAAGAGGCTTTCACGAAACGATACGGTAGAACTCGATTGATCCCAGGAGGGAAATTGATCTGCCAACGGTCATAAAACACAAGATGCATGAAATTAAAGTGACGAGTGGAAAGGATTGGGGATGTGCAAAGATTTGGGGAGGGGAGTCGGTCTACCCCACTGCTGAAGGGGGAAGAGTTGTACAGTTTGATAGCCACACAGTGAAGAAGGATCTCCTCGGGTGTTCTGTACTGCATCTTGGTGGAACTAGTCTGTTGCTGAAGGTATTCCTCAGGTTAACTAGTGTGTCACGGAGGGGGTGAGCTGTATTGTCCAGGATGGTCTGCAGTTTGAGGAGCATCCTCCCCTGCAAGACCAACCTCCCGTGAATCCAACTCCAACTCCACCCCCAGGACGGAGTCTTTCTTCCCGATGAGTTTGTTCATCCTGTTGGCGTCCGTGTCCTTCGCCCTGCTGCCCCAGCACACGACAACAAGGAAGACGGCACTGACTACTTTGCAGATTTAGTTGGCATTCAATAGAACGGGAGTAAAAGAGGCAACCAAAAACTGTGGAGAAAGGAATCGCAAATGTTGGTTTAAACAAAGGCTAGAGACACACATTGCTGGAGTAACTCAGCGGGTCGGGCAGCATCTCTGCACGAAAAGGAACTGTAATGTATCTGGTTGGGACCCTTCTTCAGACTGCAAGTAGAAGGGAAGGAACTGGAGATAAGAAAAGGCCAGAACAAAGCAGGGCAGCCACCCGCATAAGCTAGGAAGGGTGGAGCCTATAATGGCCCATTGTTGGCAGGGGAAGAAGTTATGTGAACAGTGGAACTAGTAGGATGACTAGGGTGGGAGAGAGTAGGAATGCAGGGGTTACTTGAAATTGGAGAAGTCACCATTCATACTTCTGGGTTGTAAGCTGCCTAAGCAAAATATGTTGTTATAATAGCTGTTACTCCAATTTGCATGTGGCATAGCTCTGACAATGGAGGAAGCCCAGGACAGATACAGAATACTGTATTTTTTTGATTTTGCTGATAACATTATTGGACGTGAAGTGGGGATGAGAACAACCTCACAGCACGGACACACCAAAATGTATCTCTATACCAAGACGTCACCTATCATCTTTCTGTGTACAATGTTACAGGGTCTCCTGGCATTGGAAGGGGAGCTGACTCCAATTCTGGTGCAGATGGTGAAAAGTGCCAACATGAATGGTCTTCTGGACAGTAACAGCAACTCGCTTAGTTGCTGTCAACACCGCGTCAAAGCCCGGCTTCATGAGTTCATGCAGAAGGATCAGGAGTTCACAGAAGAGGACTACAAAAAGGTAACCGCGTGCCTGCATCCACTGGGTTGGGGGAGGATTGGATGTGATAAGGTTCTCTATGTTAGTGGCACCATCTAGTCGTAACAGTTCTACATTAGATTGCAACCTTCACGTGGTCCAACGAATGCAATCAACCTGGCGTGCACAATCGAATAAGATCAAATAGAACAAGTTGTCCTGCAACTTTAGGCTGTGCATGCCATACCTAAGAAGAAGTTCTACATTGGGAAAGCCAAAGCTGATTGCATGGCTGTTGCTTGCTTGCTTTGAGAGAGATCGAGCACGTTTCGTATGTATTTTCTACCTATAACTCTCTCTGCATCACAGGTGCCACACAGGTGCAGGCAGTTCTGCTATACGTGATAGTTGCAGTCTATCATGTATCATAATTTGCTGTCCGTTTGCATTGTAGTGTCTGATGACTGTCAGAATCAACCAGCAGTCATGTGACTTCTGGTCCTGTTACTGGTTTATATGTTTTCTGTGTACAGTGTGTCTTCGACGCCCCTATTATTCCTTTGTCTGTAGCCGCTCCATCTTTACGGTACCACTGTGTGTTTGAAAAATGACTCACGTTCTCACACAAGGTCGCGGCTTCGCAGGAGTTTTCTAATCTTGTTGACGTTATTTGTAGACAGTTTGTTTTTTTTTTTGGTTTCTTTGCCATAGGAGGTAAGTTTCGTAAGCCTTAACGGGTATGCCCGTGGCCAGGGTGAAGTTTACTGCAGACGAAGGGATGATATATTCGGTCGATCGACGTATGACGATTCATTAGGTGGGGCCGCCATCGGTATCTGGTTAGCAGCGAAGGTACGAGGCTTGGAGATGGGTTATTTATGCAGGAAGGCAGTTTGCTCGCAAAGGGGGGATTGTCAAAGGGCCTCGGGGGCAGGGGAGGTCCAGAGCAAGTCCAAGGAGCTGAAAGAAAAAAGATTAATCAGGCCGCTACAATTACAGGCGCAGGTATATCCTCATAAGTCGGTCAAAAGCTGGAAGGACGGTAGGGGCGCGGGGGGGTGATGGAGCAATCCTGGTTGGAGCGGGGAGTGGCGTGGTCGTGCCGATCGGTATGCGGGTGGCACAAATAGGAAAATAAAACGAGGTAGGTTCAAAGAAGCTCGCAACGGGTTCGATATAGTTTTGAAATGCTAAGACGGCAACAGTTTTTACTGTACTGCTTGGTTGTGACTACGAATGCCTCCCTCACGATATTAGGAAAAACCATTTTTATTCGGTGAGGTTTGAGAAGGAGGCATTAGAATCGGGGCGATGAAATTGTCTCGACCTAGAAGTGAACAATATGACCCAGGAGATGATATAGAGCACTAGGTGTGCAAGGCCAGATAGAGTGGTTCACTATACGATTTCTCTATATAACTGTGCATAGCCATTAGGTTGGTACGGAGGATCTTATTGGCCATATGTGTTATACTTAAGACTTTATACGTCAACCAAAAAAGTAAGGTAACAGAGGAAGACTGACTAGGTTTAGAATAGGTTTGCTAAGGGTTTCAACAACTAAAGTTACCTAGATTTGATGTTAGGTTTGAATAAGTGTATTTGGCTTTAGTTGCTATGGAGGAGCAGTAAGTTTACGCTGACGCAGAAGCTCTCTACCGTGACAGAGTGCCCTTTGTATGATGTTCTTTCTTTGCTCCACATACCAAGAAAGGTAGACGGGGCAGGGGATCGATCCGGGAATTGGATACTTACGAGGTCTTCCGATGAAATCGAGAGCAGGAGAGGGTGAAGAAGTTTGTAATGTGGACCAAGCTTTTCCATCACCGAGAATAGGGAATGATATCGATGTCAGAAAATCAATGTGAGGAGCATTCCCAAAGGTTTCACAAGCACCATTCAGATGTGCTACCCCCTAGGACGAAAGAAGTCCTAGGGCAAGTCTCACCGTTTAGGTTCGTCTGTATCGTTTGCTTCCTTTTTAGGCCTTAAATATGAGGCAGGTGGGCAAACCCATGTAAATCTTGGGAAACTTCTTTTATCTGTACAATTTACTACACGACGAGTTTCAAGAGGTGAAGTCCCAGCAGTGTTTTATGTGGATTTCCATGTTTCCTCTCTTTCATGTTGGTGTTGGACCTATTATATCAATGTGTGGCTGAGAAATCTTGTTTCTGTGACTCCATGTGCTTATGTGGTGATTGTCATTGCTTACCACGTATAGCCGTCACCCCATTTATGTTGTACATAGTCACTGACCTAATTTCCCAATTGTTAAGTCGAGGAGCATATGTTTGTGGGTGAAGGTTTTTAGCATTTTTCGTCACACTAATGGTGCATAAGACTACAATAATGTATACTCCATCTGTATGGAAATTTTTATCCTCAAATATCTTGACAGTCCAGATACCCCTTTTACACTATTCCACATTTGGGTTATGGCTGTATTTTTTCGTGACCCCTATCCCCCCCCCTTTCCGACCGTGCATCTTCGCGAATCTGTTATCCCCCATCAGGTCTCTCTCTTTATAGTTGAACATTTTTTTTTTTTGTGTCGTCTTAACTGATCCCTACTATTCATAAAATACCTTAAGTTCGCCCCCCAGAACTTCTCCCTTTTATACTTCCCTCCCTCTTGTTTCACAGACGCCCACATCTCTTCCCTGTTTGATCAACCACTCCCCTCCCCCCTCTTGCGTTCGTACGCAAGTAAAAACCCGGATTGCGAGGGCAGCTCTGCTTGTCTCTATCTAGGATAACCCCTTCTTTCTCGAGCTCGACTTTTTTGTACAGCAACGAGACCCGCATCCACAGACCCCCCCCCCTCTTTAGGCGGGGTGATCATGTTTTATGCAGATAAAAGTCCCGAACCCCCATGGGGCGGTGGGTCAGCCCGCTTAGGTAGACAACTCAGCTACCAGAGATCCGTAATGTTCACCCCCCTGAAGGGTTGTTTTATATCCAGTCCTCGAGGAGCACCGGTCAGATCTCCATGCTTCGAACCAGTTCCCTTTTTGCGGTTCTCGGAACTGGTTAACAGGACGAACGTAGCTACCCCTGCTTTGCAATAAGAAGATCCCGTAGAACCCCATTCATAGCTTAACGGCTCGCAGAATGGGGATCTACCACGAACGTCTACCAAAAGTAACAAGGGGTATTAGGTCCAGCATTTTTATATCATCATATTATATACAGCTTACTAAGGAGATGTTTTGTTTTTGTAAGAACCTTTTCACTGGGAATTAAACATCCGCGTGATGTACTCATTTTTTCAAGATCCTATTTTTCCTTCCCCTGCTTTTCTCTTCTCCTCCCCCCCCTGCCTTTCCCTCAGTCCTTCACTTCATGTTCTTAATATAGCGGTGTCTTCTTTCCGCTGTCTTGTGTCTTGTGTGGCCATTTCGATGTGTTCGAGCATTTTTCAAGGTCCGTGGAAGTGTCGTCGTCTCCGATACGTAAGCGGAGTCCAAAAAGAGCGGTGGGACCGCGCTCCTCCCCCACTCTGGTGAATTGTTCCAGCAAGTAATTTCAAATAATTGAGCTCGCTATAGGCCACCCCTTGCTCGTCCCCCCCCCCCCCCCCCTTCACACCATCCCGCGCTCCAAGTTTACAGGTTCACGCCCAGATGGGTGAGCCTTCACTGTAATTTCCCTATTTCTTGATCTTGAAGGATAGTCAGGGTTTGTCTTTCTCCCCCCCCCGGTTAGAATGTGGTACGGCTACGCCCCCAAGGGTGAAAGCTGATGCCCTCATAGGCGGAGGTTATGTCCTTTTACCCTCCCGTTCTCTTTGTGCTATTCTATTGACTGCACAGTGGCACAGGGGTGAGGAATGTTCCGGGGAATTACCAGTTCGAAAAAAGCCAATTAAAAACCAACATTATGGTTCGGTCTCATGGAAACTACGAGTCTTTCCTCCTCCAGGGGGGTTCGCCACCGCAGTTCCCAGTCGTTTCCATATGACGTCCCTTTCTTTTCTAGACCATATTGCACCCTTCGGTCCAGTCTTTTTTCGCTCGCAGACAAGCGCCCTGCGTAATTGTTTGCCATTATGTTTACATACCTCGGAGAAGTGCAATCCGAATGTGTAATTCGGTTCTCCCCTCCCCCTATATCAGTAAAATTAAGAAGCTTCCGGGACCATGTTTTTTTTTTATTCCTCATGTGACACGGTGCCTTAGCAGCATGGAATATATCTTTCAAGCTCTACGTATTTTCCGCGTTTTCCCTTGCTCACAACCTCGGCTTTTCCATGCATCCTCTATTGTTCCACGGTGGTTTTGTAGTCTAATGATTATCGCATTCCAGTGTTTTTACTTCAGCTTAGATCTATGCTACCCGATTCCTTTGTCCTCCCTCTCATCGACTCCTGGTTGTACTCCAATATCTGGTCCGTCCAAGTCGACAAGCATGTACTTCCCCTTTTGTTATTGTTACGTTGGTTGCTTCCCTCTGGTACATACTTAGTTTGATCCCCAGCGTCATGTCATCCTCTTCTACACCATCATATTTCAAACATTGTCTATGGAACTGGTGGAACTATGGAGGACCGGCCAAATTTTTGTGCCTTCCACCACAGTGATGAATGCTGTGGTGGATGTTTGTGTTACATTTGTTATTGTGTTTTTGTGTGTTCTTTGTCATTGTACCGCTACTGGCAAATTCATTTCACTTGCACTTTATGTGCAATGTGACGAATAAAACTGATTGTTGATTGTTAGTGCACTACAATGTTGAGAACGATTGTAGTTATTCTTGTAGCTGGGAGATGCTTCCCTTTCTTCAAGGGGTAGCATCTTCCCCCTTGCTTTGTACCTGTGTTTAGCTTGTTTGTAATTTTGGATTGTATTTTCTTGGTTCTTGGTTTCTTGGTCCTCCAAAATATTCCAAATGGAATTTAAACTGGAGGTGGTGAAGGGAGGGCTTAAGCCAGAAAGGGTTATTGGGAAGAAAGTGCTACTTTAAATGTAGTTGCATCTGGTTGGGTAACTATAGTTGGGTGGAGATTATTCCATGCTTTAATTGTGCGTGGGAAGAACGAATTGCTGTACACATCTGTCTTTGTAGCTGGGATCACAAATTGGATCGAATGCCCTCGTCTGCTCCTAATTGGTTTGGGTTTGGTGTAGGTCTTGCAATCTATGTCGAGCTGACCATTTAACATTTTGTAGAAACAGGTCAAATGTCTGTCTTGGAGAGGGTTCCACCCCAGAGAATTCAGAAGTTTGGTGACACTCGTTTCTCTCTCTTGGGGTGTTAGTAACAAATCGAGCTGCCTGTCTTTGGACATGTTCGATGGAAGAAATGTTTTTATTTGTGTATGGGTCCCATATCTGATTTGTTTGGACAACTTGTAGAGCAAATCTTTTCACTATACCTCTGTACAATGACAATAATAATCCTCAACCTGTATTTGTACCTATTCCAGGTTGACATTTACCACAGGTGATTAGTTTAGAGATGTAGCTTCAGCCATTGAGTTGTCGCCGACCATCCATTCACATTTGCTCTGTTATTACGTTTTCGCATCCTCTTCCTACACATTACGGTACATTTACAGTGGCCAATTAACTGACAAACCTGCACGTCTTTGGGATGTGGGAAGAATCCGGTGCACCCGGACTAAACCCATATGGGCACTGGGAGATCGTTCAAACTCCACACAGACAGCACTCCTGGTCAGGATCGAACTCGGGTCTCTGGCACGATGAGGCAGTGGGTCCACCAGCTGTGCCAATGTCTGAAGTAGAAGGTGCTGCTGCCTCACTGCGATTGAATAAGAATTTGTTTGAAAGGGGTCAACTTTTTAAATGTACCTTGGTATAAACTGCAGTTACATAGTGCTGCCATGAGATGGTGCCAAGAACTGCAGATATCTGCAAGCACTGCATTCTGATGTATTCTGCCTCCAGCATTTTAATTCCAGGTCCTAAGTTACAGCCCTTTTCGGCAACCCAGGATAAACCTTGTAATTCAAAAGTGTTTTTATCAAACCAGAACCTTCTATGAATTGAATTAATGCCAAAGCACGGCTGATTTGAAGGTTACATTTCCGACACAATGCCACACACACAGAAATAGAAGGCTTTGAATGAAGCATATCTGCATCCCTGCCTCCTGATTTTCATTCACCACACACAGCAAAGCTCCTGACCATCCTTTATTGAATGATTTAATTCACTTGCTGGCAAAGAAAAGCCTTGAACATTTATTGAAGGGAAGATGCCCAGACTACGCTGCTGGTGAACAGATCTAGTCTCCATACTATTAAAAAGGACATTTAAAAAAAAGTGTCTGAGGGAGTGCAAAACAGATTGTCAAGGATGATGCGGAAACTAGTAGGTTCTAGCAAAAGGGAGACAACAAGTTGGAGCTTTTTCTTTTATAAAGGATAAAGCTCAGAGATGACGTCTTTAAAATTATCGGTTGGTTAGACAGGATAGAAGTGCAGAGCTGTTTTCTTCTGGGAGAATCTAAGACTGGGTACATGGGAATGATAGTTATTCATCTCTTTACTCGGATGGTTGTCTGGCATGAACAATTTAGATGATTTTCTTGAATGCAGTTTCTGCAAGGAATTGAAATGGATGCACTGAGGTGTATAAAATCATGAGAGGGATCGATCGGAGAGACGCACAGCCTCTTGCCTGGAGTAGGGGAATTGAAAACTAAAGAGCGTAGATTTAAGGTGAAGGGGGAAAGATTTAATAGGAATATGAGGGGAAACTTTATCACTCAAAGAATGATGGGTGTGTGGAATGAGCTGTTAGAGGAGGTAGTTGAGGCGAGGACTATTGCAACGTTTTAGAAACAATTAGACAATTAAAGGGCCTGTCCCACTTTACGAGATAATTCACAAATTCTCGATTTCCCCCGAGGTTTTCCCCTTGATTCAAACTCACAGAATTTCGTAACGGGTCCGTAGATATATCGTAAACCAGCCGTTGGTACTCTGGGGCATCCTCCCGTCTTTTTTTAACTCGTGGACAATTTTTATCAGGCTGGAAAAAACATCCCAACTTACCTGATACCCCGAGTACCTACCTCTGGCATAACGAGCCACTACGATATATCTACAGACTCTTACAGACCCGTTACGAACATTCTGCGAGTTTGAATCCAGGGGAAAATTCGGGAGAATTTGTGAATTACCTCGTAAAGCGGGACAGGCCCTTAACACTGATAGGACCTATTTAGAGGGATATATATATATATATATGGACCAAATGCAGGCAGGTGAGGCAAGTGTCAATGGTACATGTTTGCCGGTGTCGGCATTTTGGGCCGAAGGGCATGTTTCCACACATTGACTGAGTCTATGACTCTATGCTGTAAGACTCATTGGAAATGAACATTCTTATGTAAGGTACAACTATAACACAGATTAGTTCGGCCAATTGGCCCAGTGAACTACTATATATTCTGTAATTCCAAAGGGCCATTGGAAAGCCTCTCTAACATCTAACATGCTTTGCATGCAATTAATTATCAGGAATTGGGCTAACCCTCCACTTTCTAGATGAGATTAGTTTGTTGCCATCATGTTCAGGCACAAACATTGTGAGCTGAAAGGTTTGCTCCTGTACTGTACCGTTTGTTCTATGTTCAAGATAGGCCTTGTAAATATTTTGTTCATTGAATCATCCTTAAACTTTGTTTAAGATAAATGACGAGGGGGGTAGGAGTCGATTTGTAATGGATCGTACAGGTCCCGAATAGACTGTCTTGTTCAGAGCCCACTTCCCTCTGACGATGCAGCACTTGGTCAGCACTGTGCAAATATGTCAGCAGAGGTTATGTCCTCTAGTAAAGCTAAATTACCTTGCCCTTTTGACTCCCTTCAACGATTTCCATTTATATTGCACCATCAATATATATTTGATAATGCTTTTCAAGGTGATCTGCAGGAACATTGTCAAACCAAATTTAATACAGCAATGTAAGGTGATATTGGAATGAATGATAAGTTTTAAAGAGTAGCTGAAAGGTGGAAAGAGTCAAGGGGTGCAGGGATCTTGGACAGAGGGACTTGGCAGAATTTAGGGGAGTTTCGGGGAAAGGGCACTGCATTTCGTTGTCTCTGTACTGTACACTGCACAATGACAATAAAAATTTGAATCTGAATCTTGGAGATTAGTTTAGAGATACAATGTGGAAACAGGCCCTTCGGCCCACCAGGTCCGTGCCGACCAACGCATTAAAACAATCCTACACATACTCGGGACAATTAACCCAATTAACCTGCATGCCTGTAAGCCTTTGGAATGTGGTGGACGATGATCTGGGAGAAACCTCACGGGGAAAACATACAAACTCCATATAGACAGCACCCGTCGTCAGGATCGAACCCGGGTCTCTGGTGCTGCAAGCGCTGTGAGGCAGCAACTCTACCGCTGTGCCGACCTGCAACAATTGAATTAAAGTAACACTGAATTAAAGCAATGGAAGGATTTCTGTCATTGATCACTACTGTGTTAGCTTTTATTATTCCTTCACGGTTGTTCTTTTCTAATGAATTTCTCATGCATATTAATTGAGATAATAAGTAATAAATAATCACTGAACTAATGCCGCATGTCGAGCCTCGCATGTCAGCATCGTGACGGTTAAGCTTTGATCTGAATATATTGACTGTTTGTGCGTAT
This sequence comes from Leucoraja erinaceus, assembly GCF_028641065.1. Lineage (NCBI taxonomy): Eukaryota > Metazoa > Chordata > Chondrichthyes > Rajiformes > Rajidae > Leucoraja > Leucoraja erinaceus. Next base: position 7,212,816 of record NC_073412.1, on the reverse strand, counting down.
TTCCCTTCTGTAAATCAGCATTGCTCGCATGTGTTAAATGAGCTGTCTCCCAGTCTGTTCATGAATCTCAATCCTAATATTCCCCCAATGGTGATGTTTTTCACTGTGGACAAAGCTTTAGTATGCAAGCTATGTCTGCGCTGTCTGCACGTACAGTCTGCTTTGCTGAGCTCCACCCTCTGAATGGCAACTGATGCCAGTCTTTTATTCTAAGATGCCTCGCATTTCTCCATTCTACTGTTCTCTGAACGCTGGTTAAAAATTTATTTTCACAGTGGCAGTAAACCTGTGATTGTCACCAGTATCAATTAGATGCTCCCATTATGCCACTTTACATAAAGTAAAGTGTACAATATTATTTGGTAGACAAAAATGCTGGAGAAACTCAGCGGGTGAGGCAGCATCTATGGAGCGAAGGAAATGGGCAACGTTTCTGGTCGAAACCCTTTAAGGTTGTGCTGTACCCTCTTTACAGTTTTTACCCTGCAGAGTAGTTACTAAGATGGCTGATCCATGAGAGGTTGCTGCTGGGACGCAAGTCGGGGCCTGATCAACCCCGGCTGGGTCGCCTGGGCGAGGGTGTCTGATGTAGTGAGACCCGAACCACCCGATGACCCCAGGTCACATCACTGAGGATGCGTCCCAGCACATCTAGAAGTTGTATCTTTTTCACAGCTGTAATGGAATGGCCTGTTGTCTGACTACGATACGATACATTACCCCAGGAGGGAAATTGATCTGCCAACAGTCATAAAACACAATATACATGAAACATGAAATTAAAGTTGATGAGTGGAAAGGATTGGGGATGTGCAACGATGGGAGAGGGGAGGGGAGGGGAGTCAGTCTCGGTCTACCCCACGACAGAAGGGGGAGGAGTTGTACAGTTTGATAGCCACAGGGAAGAAGGATCTCCTGTGGCGTTCTGTGCTGCATCTTGGTGGGACCAGTCTGTTGCTGACAGTCCTCCTCAGGTTGACCAGTGTCATGGAGGGTGTGAGCTGTATTGTCCAAGATGCTCCGCAGTTTGAGGAGCATCCTCCCCTCCAAGACCACCTCCCATGAATATTCCCAGCTTAATTATTTAAACGGCATGGTGGCACAGTGGTAGTGTTGCTGTCTTACAGCACCAGAGACTAAAACTAAAACTTGTCTGTATGTTTACCATGATCCCTCTAGATGTTTTGAGGGCACAACTTCTGCCTGGATCTCATTTGTCAAGCGGGCAATCTCTCTTGGTATCCCTTTTTACTGGACTGCTGTTTACAGCCTTACACTTTGTTTTTCTTCCTGTAGGAATATGGCATTAATAAGGAAGAAAAGCTGGACATTGCCTACGGATACTGCCTTCCACTGATCAAGAAGATGCAGCTGGATTTACAAAGGACGCATGAAGATGAATCTGTCAACAAACTACATCCACTGTAAGTCAGCCACTCGGAGCATGAGCCTTTGCCACTTGATCAAACTATGTGCCACTCCTTTCTGCAGATGGCCTTTTGTTTCCGAAGGGAAAATCCTGAATCAAAAAAATATGAACTTGCAAATGATGGCAAGTATTTTGCTACTCTTTCAACAAAAATTAAGCTGGCAAAGAGATTATAAAAAAAAAATGATATCTGAACCTGCTGTTTGAAAGCACTGAGGAAGTGGATTCAATAATAGCTTTCAAAATTTAATCGGATCAGTAGATGAAAAGGAACTCAAAATCGCTCTGCTGCTGGCAAAGGGCGAGGGGAGTGGGGCTAATTGGACAGTTTTGTCAAAGATCTGGCATAGGCTTGGTAGGCAGAATGTTTCCTGGTCCTGTGTAACTCGGGGAGTTGAGTTAGTTTGTTGAGGATCCTGTTTGTATGTCATGAGACTATCAGCAAATGGGACGTGGAGCTGATTGCCACTGAGAAGGTGATTTTTGGAACCGATTGCCACCTGATGGTAATATTGCGTGAAGGGATTTGATGTCCTTGGAAGAACCAAACCCAGTCTGTGCTGACTTCAGAAGAAGGGATAGGAATTGTATTAGAGAGTTGCCAAAGTGAGGTTGGGAGACAAGATGGAAGTGATGTGTGCAGGTGAGTTAAGGGCATGTCTAAAACGAGGATCAAGTCTCACGCGCCGTGATGCGTGCATTGCGTGCATTATGCGCACGTGGTGGTGTAGGCAGTCACTGCGCACACCACCACGCACGCGCAATGCACGCATCACGACGCGTGAGACTTGATCCTTGTTTTAGCTATCCCTGCAAATCTGCGCCTTCCCCAGTAACCTGTAAAAATGATATCTCCCCTCATTCTTCCAAATTCGAGAAGATGTGGGGTCGGTCTGCCTTTTGTGTCCCTGTACAATCAAATCATTATCGCAAATCCATCCTGGTAAAATGTTGCATTCGTTCTCAGATTCAGATTCAATTTTAATTGTCATTGTCATTAGACAATTCCTCCAATTCTCAGAGAATCATAGGGAGATACTGCATGGAAACGGGCCCTTTGCCCACTGAACCATCAAGCACCTGTTTTTACATTAATCCTGCCCTCACCCATTTTATCTTTCCCACATAGTATTGGAGTAGACCTGCCTTCAGAGCCAGAAATTTGTGAGATCATTTCTCACTCCAGACGCCTTGATGCAAATTTGTTGACACGTGCATGTTTCCTCCTAATGTATTTTTTTTTCCCCTCCCGAACATAGAGTGATCTCTGATCACCTCTTGTCTGATGTTAATGCACCATTTCTCACAGTGCAGTACAGTAGAATGCCGCACTTTGAACAAGAGAGCCTGACCTCCATTCTGGGTGGGATATAAGATCCCAAGCCACTGTGTCAAAGAAAAGCAGGAGTTGTTATCCGAGGTACCCAGACAGCCGGTCTCCCTTCAACGTGATCTGCTCATGAGTGGGTTCCTGTTTGTGGCATCAAGCAATTCCTCCAATTTAACATGTTGAAAGTGCTCCATTGAGTGTAACTTTCCTTGTGAAAGGCACCATTAGAAATGCAAGCCCACCATCATTTGCTTGGGCAAAACGCTGTCCACCTGATGACTTTTCATCTCGTTGTTTAGCTATTCCAGAGGGGTGATGTCTCCCGGGCGCCACGTGCGGACACGGTTGTACTTTACGAGTGAGAGCCACGTTCACTCGTTGCTGAGCTTATTTCGTTACGGAGGTCTTTTGGGAGTAAGTAGCACTTTTACTATCATAGTTTTGTATTTGTATTTTGTTCGACAAGTTAATGCCCAACAATGAGCAGAATTTGAAAGGAGAGAATTATTAAAAATATATTAATCGACCCATGGGTGTCTCTCGTTCCCATTGCTAAATGTTATCTTTTGCCTCATTTCTCCTCGCCCCTATTCCATCTTCTCCCTCTACTGTTACCCAATCTGCCGCGGGGATTCTGAGGTGACTTTGAGTCTGCATTAATATAATTCCCCCTCTGTTTCTCAGGAGCTAAAGGATCAGCAGTGGAAAAGAGCCATGGACTACCTTGGTGCAGTGTCAGAACTGAACTACATGACTCAGATTGTCATCATGTTGTACGAGGATAACAATAAGGTACAACCCGTGGAAATGGTCCCCGTTTCGCATGCAGCCCACTGGGTTTACACAACTCCCAATTCTGGTGACACCAACAAATGTTGAAATGTTCATCTGTATTTCAACATCCAAGTAATTTATTAAGTGGTCGTCTTACAGATCATTGGCGTGCACCATTGCCTGCCGTGCTTCAGCTAGAAAACACTATTCACTGTAAATGTGTAGGAAAGAACTGCAGATGCTGGTTTAAACCGAAGATAGACACAAAAAGCTGGAGTGACTCAGCGGGACAGGCAGCATCTCTGGAGAGAAGGAATGGGTGATGTTTAGGGTCGAGACCCTTCTTCAGACTAGTCGGGGGAAAAGGGAAACGAGAGCTATAGACTGTGATGTAGAGAAATAAAGAACAATGAATTAAAGATATGCAAAAAGAAAACGAGAAGCTGGTGCAACTTGGATGGGGGAGGGATGGGGAGAGAGAGGGAAGGCCAGGGTTGCTTGAAGTGAGAGAAATCAATATCATACCACTGGGCTGTAAGCTGCGTAAACAAAATATGAGATGCTGTTCCTCCAATTTGCGTTTAGCCTCACTCTGACAATGGAGGAGACCTAGGACAGACAGGTCAGTGTGGGAATGGGAAGTGTTTAGCAACCGGAAGATCGGGTAGGTTCAGGGGGACTGAGCAAAGATGTTCCCCGAAACGATCACTCAGTCTCGCCAATGCACAAGAGTCCACATCTTGAACAACGGATACAGTAGATGAGGTTGGAGGAGGTGCGAGTGATCCTCTGCCTAACCTTTGGTTCCCCTTCTCTTTCAAAAGTCACTATTTCCTGCTGGGGCTCCTAACCCATCCTCAAATATGACCTTGGACAGTAAACGTCTGCAGGAGGTTGTTCTGTTGATCCATCCACTTGCAGTGGACACACTAAACCAACGTCTTTGCTCCTTTCTTTCTCCCACACCGACCCATTTCAATTGCAGTTGCGAATTAACCTCAAGCCGCAGAATCAGACTTTAGTCGCCAAGTATGTTTTGCAACAAACGAGGAATTTCATTGGCCAGGTCAGTCTTACAATTAAAAGCAACAGATCACTCAAAACACATTTTAACATGAACATCCACCACAGTGACTCCTACACATTCCTCACTATGATGGAAGGCGAAATAGAATTCAAGTCTCTTCTTTTTGTTCTTCCTCGGTCATGGGCCTCGAGCCCCCGTTTACGGGATCTTGACTCGCGTAGCCGGCCGTGTTCGGGCGCTCCGCGTCGAGGCGATCAAGCTCCCGTATTGGTGGGATGTCAGTTCCCCCACGCCGGGCGATCAAACCTCGCGTCGGGGCTGGTCGAACCGTCCGCGATGTTGGAGGTCCCGACTCAGCCTCACCCGAGGCTGCGAGCCCTTGATGGTGATTCGGCAGTGGGAGCAATCCCAGGCAAGGGATCAGCTCCGATGTTAAGTCCGCGCCCCGCGGTGGGGCTCACGGCAGTCGGAGGAGGCTTCCAGCTCCATCGATGATGGACTGCAGAGCCCGGAAAATGTGATCCGAAAATTGATCACATCTCCGGAAGGTAAGAGATTGAAAAAAAAGTTTCCCCCCCCTCCCCTCTCCCCCCACATAAAACAAACCGAAGAACACTAAAACAAACTTTTAACGCACTAAAAAATAACAAAAAGAAAGAAAATACGAACAGACTGCTGGCAGGGCAGCCATCTCCCCGGCGCCCCTGGTGGACCCAGATCGGGATTAAACAAACATTTCCAGTCCATATTGTCTCTGGTGTAGCCAAATTAACATTTATTTTGTGTTAAGGAAATGTTCACACATCTCTAAAATTGAAGAGTAGTGTTAATTGGGATTTGAGGCATTGAATCCCTGAGGAATAGATGAAGCTTAATTTTATGTGTGTATAGTGACTCGTAAATCTGATAAAATAACACTCGTGGTTAATTGAGAGCATTTTATTACGTTAAATATGTTATCCTCAAGCAGACATGGAGGCCATTGGGCCCCATCGTGTATATGCAAACCTTGTGGAAGCTATTACTTAAATCTCAATTCTCTGCTCCTTCATAAGACCCCTAGTGTGTGTTTTTCTTTTCAAGTATTTATATGGTTCCAGTTTAAAAGCTGATTGCGAGGAAGCTTCTAGCTCCCTTTCATGCTGCTAATTAAAACAAAAGATTCATTTTTATCGCTGCCAATATTTCTTGGCAAGGTGATTCAAAAAGGTGAACGGCACAATGTAAATACATCCCCATTCATCATCTCTCTCTCTCTGTACTGACAGATGCACTGCCTTTGACTAGGTGTTTGATCACTTCCTCCATCTTCACCCAGTTTCCAGATTCCTATCATCTACAAGAAGCACCTCGACCCAAAGCGTCACCTATTCCTTTTCCCCAGAGGTGCTGTCTGACCTGAGCTACTCCAGCTATTTTTTGTCTACCTAGCAATGATTTTTTTTTTTCTCTGCAGTTTCCATTTTAACAGCATATTTGAGAAGGGAATCCATTTTTATATAGAATAAATGTCTTAATCACTTGCATGTAGTGTGCAGCACGGCACACATTTGCTAATTTGAAATATTATCAATATTACAAAGTGAGATAATATCTTCAGTGGCTGTAGGTTTTCCAATGTGTAGTTTCTAATGAAAATGCAGCGGGCAACAGAGTATTCTGCTGCAGTAAAAAGCTATTAAGTTGGAAAGCGTGCAGGGAAGATTTAACATGTTGCCTGGACTCTAGGGACTGATCTATAGGGAGAGATTGAACAGCCTATGACTCCATTTTCTGTAGTGCCCGAAGCTGAGGAGTGATCATACAGAGGTGTACAAAATCATGAGGGGAATAAAGATGCGGAACTCATGTCAATGGTGTTTTATCATTAATGTTTTATTATTATTAATGTTTAGTGTTCTCCGAGTCATTCGTAACTGTCACTGTATGTCATGTTGTTACTTGTGGGCGGAGCACCAAGGCAAATTCCTTGTATGTGAATACATGGCCAATAAACTTACTTACACATTTTTTACCTAGGGTAGGGGAATGAACAACTGGGGGCATAGGTTTATAGAAGTGTAGAGGCTGAACACATTGATTTATTAAGGTTAAGCATAACTTGTTTTTGTTCTCCAGGTCTCTGATGCACGCCACGAGATCTTTTTATATTATTAATAGGTTTACCGCGTGATCAGTGCTCTTGTATCTTGTAACTTGCGTTGTGTGGTTTTGCAATGTTCTGCTTTCCGCCAGGACCCTTCCTCTGAAGAACGGTTTCACGTGGAGCTTCACTTCAGTCCAGGGGCTAAAGGCTGTGATGAGGATGAAAACGCTCCCACAGGGTCTGGCTTCCGTCCGGCATCTGCTGAGGTAAGTCACAGCGGGTTGACACAATCCCTTTACGAATCACAAAATAGTATACGCTGTGTTCTGCAGTGTTAGCTTGGATTTATTAGCCGCAAATTCTCTTCCAGTTTTTTATTTTTTTATTTTTTTTATTGTCAGCTGTGGCTGAATTAAAAGGCTCGTGTTACAAGGTTGTATGACTCAGTCTCACTCAAGAGACTCGGGGCTCTCTGTTTTTACTTGCAGGATCACTCTTTGGTTCCATCTCAAGCCATTGTTGCTGAGTTTTTTGCTCGAGGAAGACTTCAGTTGAGGAATAATATCTTGTGATTGTGATCAAGTAGATTTTCATTTGGCAGAGTTTCAGTTTAGCAAATCATGAATTTGCACGATTCTGCTTTTATTTTTTTATTTTTTTTTCATTTTTATATCTCTCCTTCTGAAACCAGTGAATATCTCTGCAGCCTTCGAAGATACCCAGTCAGAGACAACAGTTTCATAAAGGATAATTAAAAAAGATCAAGTGCTCTAATCATGAGAATGTTACTTACAGCAACATACAGCATAGCATTTGTAAACTTTCAAGCAAATCTAAAATTATATAACAGTAAAATACATGTTCTGCTGCTACTACACTTCCTTACTCTTTGACTGTTCTATATATTTGACTAGGATGATTTTAATCTGCGTCATTCCATAAAATGGGCATGATCTGGAGCTGAAATAAATAGTTTCAGGTCTTTGGACATACGTACTCCAATTTTACTCAGACATTTAGACACAATAGCAGGTGTTGTGAAAGGTGGAGTCTGCACAACCATGAAAGTAATCTGAAATGTAAAAGGTGGAAAGTGAAACTATAAAATCAGAAACTGCACCAAGATTATTTATAGATGCAAAAAAGAGGCATGTGGGTCATCTTGCTTGTGTTTGCTCTTTGTAGATGTATCTAATTGGTCCTTCTTCCACATAGTGATAACAGTGTGGAAACAGGCCCTTCAGCCCAACTCACCCACACCGGCCACAATAGAAACATAGAAACATAGAAATTAGGTGCAGGAGTAGGTCATTCGGCCCTTCGAGCCTGCACCGCCATTCAATATGATCATGGCTGATCATCCAACTCAGTATCCCGTACCTGCCTTCTCTCCATACCCCCTGATCCCCTTAGCCACAAGGGCCACATCTAACTCCCTCTTAAATATAGCCAATGAACTGGCCTCAACTACCCTCTGTGGCAGAGAGTTCCAGAGATTCACCACTCTCTGTGTGAAAAACGTTCTTCTGTTCAATGTCCCCGCTACACTAGTCCCAAGCTTGCGCTTGGTCCATATCCCTCCATACCTGGCCTATCCATGTACCTGTCTAACTGTTTCTTAAACGATGGAATAGTCCCAGCCTCAACCACCTCCTCTGGCACCTTGTTCCATACAACCACCACCCTTTGTGTGGAAAAAGTTACCCCTTGGATTCTTATTGCATCTTTTCCCCTTCACCTTGAACCTATGTCCTCTGGTCATCGATTCCCCTACTCTGGGCAAATGATTCTGTACGTCTACGCGATCTATTCATCTCATGATTTTGTATACCTCTTTAAGATCTCCCCTCATCCTCCTACGCTCCATGGAATAGAGACCCAGCCAACTCAACCTCTCCCCTTGATCATACTCTCTAGTCCTGGCAACATCCTTGACAATATCTTTCCTATAACATGGTGCCCAGAACTGAACATAATATTCTAAATGTGGTCTCATCAACGTCTTGTACAACTGCATCATGACCGCCCAACTTCTATACTCAATACTCTGACTCTTGAAGACCAAAGTGCCAAAGGCCTCTTTGACCACCTTATCGACCTGCAACACGACCTTGTCGGAACCATGCACCTGTACTAGATCCCTCTGCTCTACAACACTACCCAGAGGCCTACCCTTTACTTTGTAGATCCTGCCCTTGTTCGACGTCCAAAATTGCAACACCTCGCTCTTCTCTGTATTAAATTCCATCAACCATTCCTCTGCCCTCCTGGCCAATCGATCCAAATCCTGCTGCAATTGTTCACAACCATCTTCACTATCTGCAAAACCACTTATTTTGTATCATCAGCAAACTCACACTTGCTAATCTTGCCCTGTATGTTCTCATCCAAATCATTAATGTAGATGACAAACAGTAACGGGCCTAGTACTGAACCCTGATGCACACCACTGGTCACAGGCCTCCAGTCTGAGAAGCAACCTTCCACCATTACCCTCTGCTTTCTTCCTTGGAGCCAATTTGCTATCCGTTCAGCTATCTCGCCTTACTGAAGTCCATGTACACAACATCTACAGCTCTGCCCTCATCAACCATTTTGGTCACATTTTCAAAAAAATCAATCAGATTTGTGATACATGACCTCCCACATACAAAACTATCTCTAATCAACCCTTGCCCATCCAAATACCTATATATCCAATATTTAACCAATTTATTTATTTCAGACTAATTTATGGACATATTCTTGTCCATTTGGGCATCACTTTGCTAATAGCTGCCCAATATAACAACTATTTGAAATCACTCTTTTTCTCGTTTATACATTGTTTACCGAGTACCATGTTTACATATTCTGTTGTGCTGCTGGGTGTAAGAATGTCTTTGTTCTGTCTGGGACATCTGACAATAAAACACTCTTGCCTATTGATCCTGATCTAGCATCCTTGTTAGTCTTCATTAATTAAATCTTTCTGAGTTTGGTTGTAATGACATTTCTTGCCTCTGTAGAATGAAGGTGGCTCCAAGACCGATCAGGGCAGCATGGAAGACCTTTCAGAGAATCGAGAGAATGATGATGTGGATGGATTTCTTCAGGCATTGCCAGCCGAGTCTTTTCACACCCACAGGAAGTCTGCCCTGACCAAGGCTCGGAAAATGGGCTCCATGGAGGTAAATATGGAGGGTGTTTGCATGCATGGTTTGTATTTGGAGAAGGGTTTCGGCCCGAAACGTCGCCTATTTCCTTCACTCCATAGATGCTGCTGCACCCGCTGAGTTTCTACAGCAATTTTGTGTACCTTCGATCTTCCAGCATCTGCAGTTCCTTCTTGAAGGTCTGAAGAAGGGTTTCGGCCCGAAACGTCGCCTATTTCCTTCGCTCCATAGATGCTGCTGCACCCGCTGAGTTTCTACAGCAATTTTGTGTACCTTCGATCTTCCAGCATCTGCAGTTCCTTCTTGAACAAATACATAATAGATGCAGTATAAAGTGGTTAAATGTGAAGTTATCCTCTACAATGGAAACAAAATAAAAGGCAGAGTGTGTGGACAAACTGGATTGTTCTCTCTGGGTTTATAAAAGCATATGGCTCATTGACCTTCATTGCAGGAGGATGTCCTCCTGGTCAGATGACTCCTTCATTGTTCAAAAAATGAATGAGTGAGGTTCACCTGATTGTATGGTGGGCACTCACAAAATGCTGGAGTAACTCAGCGGGACAGGCAGCGTTTCCGGAGAGAAGGAATGGATGACGTTTCGGGTCGAGACCCTTCTTCAGATATATGGTGGGGCTGTTGTATTTGGAGTTATCGCTGACCAGGCTGAATTCATTGGAGTTTGGAAGAATGAAAGGAGCTCACAAAGATGCAGGGAGGGTTTTCTCCTGGGTGGGGTTTTAAAACCAGAATGACATGTGGAGAAAGATATTTAAGACTGAGCAGGAGACTTTTCAAATGGCAATCTAAATCATGAAAGACTGTGGGGGCCAAGTCACTGAACATATTTTAAGAAGGACAGAGATTTCTGGACATAAAATTAATGAAGAGGTGTGGGGAGTGAGCAGGAAAATGCTGCTGGGATAAAAGAATTGGCCACGATTGTATTGAGTGACAGAGCATGTTTAAAGTTCCCAAATTTAAATTCATCTATCTATTATATCTATAAAACTCTGGGGCCATCCGACCGACTGCCGACCGGCGCCCTTCCTGCCATTTGATTCGTGCCCGATACTCGCAGATGTCCAATCGGAATGGCCGATGCTCGCAGATGTCCAATCGGAATGGATTCATTTGCATGTACGGCTGCCGGCTGCATTTCTTCCTTTGATTCATTGCCACGCCCAATCCAGACGCTCAATCGCCGAGATATTTTCCATTTCGGTAGAGATTTCGCTTTTCTTTCTAAGTATCTGCTCCTCATTTCATTTCGTCGTGTTGAAGTACACGTTTTTAATCAAATCCTTCTTCCCCCCCCCCCCCCACCCCCAAGTATTTCAAAAAGAAACTGGCTTCTCCATTTACATGCCAGCTTCCAACACACTTCGAAACAAAGTTGCAAGACAGGAACACTCTGAACTTTTCACTGCTGCAGCAGGCAGGGGAGGTGCCATTGGATTTTTTTTTTAAATCCACTGCTGAGGGAGGCAGGGCAATGCTGGAATCTTACTTTTGGGAACGGCTTCAGTTCCATTGGAGGAGACGGGTGCATGGTGGAATATTGGGTTGGGGGATCACACCATTGGGGGAGCAGACCTGCACTTGGTCTAGTTTCTTTTAAACTTCTGCTAGTTTAGATGTTTGTATCTTTCTAGTTAATTGTGCAAATGATCAATTTGGTCATTGTTTCTTATTTGAATACATTATTTTCAGGATGTGGCTGTCAGTGGAAAGCCTAGTATTTATTAAGTGGGTGAAGTTTACTTTCATTCTCCTTGGTGATTAGTTATACCAGCTCAGAAGGCTGAAGTCACAGACATGGCAGATTGGGGAGTGTTTTCTTCCGCAATGAGTATTTGTGAATGGTGTTGGTTCACAGAGAGCGCGCAGACCTCTAGAATATTTAACTGTAACATAACCACTGTAACCCCTGTGCCCTCTAAGATCTTTCCATCTCTCATCGGTCTCATCAAACTTTCCACCATCATTCCTCGTATCCAATCAAGTCAAGACCAAATTTTGCGTGTTGGACTTAATGTTGAACCACATTCTATATGCGTAATCTTATAAATAAGAATGCAGATGACCAAATGATTGATGTACTGATTTAGATTGTCATTTGTAGTTTTAAGCTGGAGAGTGTTTATGTAGATCTTGTAATTTATTCATTTTACTAATAACTGTAATTCCATCATAAGCACTCTGCATCTGAAGAGTTCTACAGATGTTATTTTAAAATTCTCATCCTTGATTTTTAAATCCCTAAGTAGGCACTCCTCTGTCTGTCTCTGTAATGTTGTCTAGCTCTTGAGCTTTCCGATCTTTCTGCTCCTCAAATTCTGTCGTCTGATCATCCCTAAATTTAATCACGCTGCTATTGACGGCTGCGTCAGACTGCCAGAGCCCTAAACTGCAGATATTCCTCCCTAAACCTCCGTCTCTTTCCTATTTCCAAGATCCTCTTTAAAATCTCCATCTTTAACCAAGTATGTGACCCAAGCTTCACCAGTCATCTCCTTATATGGATCTGTGTAATTTATTTTGTTTTCCTTTGAAGTTCTTGGCATGGTTTTGCAATGATAAAGACGTTATAATAATGGAATTCAATTTATTCGAAGAACTTCAAGTAAAATATTTTATCAAATATTCATAAACATTTTTGAGATATTTTGATTTAATTGTACTTTTCCCTGATTATAGACTCTTGCATTTCAGATTCCTGAATCGCAGTGCAAACCTAATCTATTTCAATCTGACGATTTGACTTTAAAGCTTAATGTTTTTTTGGTGTATCATTGCAGAAAGTTGTTTCCAGCGTCCTTGACCCTCTTGGAAGCAGTAAAGGGCCTGTCCCACTGTACGAGGTAATTCAAGAGTTCTCCCGAGTTCCCCTGATTCGAACTCGGAGAATTACGGTAATAGCCGGTCGTAGGTACTCGGGACTCTTGTGGACTTTTTCCACAGTGATGAAAAAACTTCACGAGTTTCCGCGTTTCCCGAGTACCTGCCGTTAGCATTACGAGCCGCTACGAGACATCCACGAGCTCCGACGTAGCCGCTAGGCACATTCTACGTACTTACCACAAGTTTGATTTTTTTTTTTAACTCGGGAGAGCTCTTGAATCAGGCCCTTTAGTCCGTTTATTAACTTTGTCTCTTAATCAGGGGCTGCATTCCACTCCAAGATATAAATGAGTAATCTAAGTTGTATCTGGATCTGCATGTCATTGGGAAAGCTACAATTTATGGCCCATTCTAACTGCCCTTGGGAAGGTGGTGGTGTGTCACCACTTGAACTGCTATTGGTCCTTCTGTTGACGATATTTCCACAGTTCTGTTGGGTTTTGTGCTCTGAGAAGATGTAGGACCACTGATATATTTCCAAGATGGGGGAACCACTGGTGGTGCGTTCCCTAGTGACTGCTGCCCGTGTTTCTCTTGGTAGCAGAGGTTGCAAGCTAGGAAGGTGCTGTTGCAATGGCCTCGGTGAGTAACTGTAGACACAAGAAATTACAGGCGCTGGAATCTAGACCAAAACGCATCATGCTGGACAAACTCACGGGATCAGGAAGTATCTGTGGTGGGAATGGACAGACAATATTTTGGGTCAAGAACCTCCTTCAGCATCTACTATAATTGAAATGATTGAAGAAGCAACCTCGGATGCAGGTCCGAGTGACTCCTGTGGTGATATCCTTGGTTGGGATGATTGCCGTTCAAAGACCTCAAGCATTTTCCTTATACGAGGCGTAGCTCGGTCATTAAAAAGTTTACTCCTTATTGACCATTGATTTTACTGTCACCTTGGAGCTTAATGTCTCTCCGGGGATGAATAAAGTTTCGTATCGTACATGTCATATTCAGTCAAATCTCAAATCTGCATTCAGTTTTTTTAAGCTGGAGTGAGTGGTTCTGCTGAAACCCAAACTTGGTATTGGGGAGTAGATTGGCTGGTAAGTGATGCTTGTCAGCAATGGCATTGATGCATTGCTTCACTTAGCTGATCAAGAGTAGTCCGTGTGCTAATTAACTAGATTGGTTTGTCATGCTTTTGATTTTAAAAAAAAGCTGCTTAAGCAATTTTTCACATTGCTGGGAAGATACAAGTGTTGCCATTGTAAAGATCTTTAGTACTCCATCCTAGTTTTGTCTGGTCTTGCATCCTATGCTGTCAAATGCTCTTGGCCATTTATAAACATAGAAAATAGGTGCAGGAGGAGGCCATTCGGCCCTTCGAACCTGCACCGCCGTTCATTGTGATCATGGCTGATCGTCCCGTCAATAACCTGTGCCTGCCTTCTCCCCATATCCCTTGACTCCACTAGCCCCTAGAACTCTATCTAACTCTCTCTTAAATCCATCCAGTGGCTTGGCCTCCACTGCTCTCTGTGGCAGGGAATTCCATAAATTCACAACTCTCTGGTGAAAACGTTTTCTCACCTCAGTCTTAAATGACCTCCCCTTTATTCTAAGACGGTGGCCCCTGGTTCTGGACTCGCCCAACATTGGGAACATTTTTCCTGCATCTAGTCCAGTCCTTTTATAACTTTGTATGTTTCTATAAGATCTCCCTTCATCCTTCTAATCTCCAGTGAATACGCCTGGTCTTTTCAATCTCAAGCCTTCTTGATATCACTCAGCATAAATCAAATTGGCTAAAGATTAGGTTCTGTGATGTATGGAAACTTGGGAGAAATCTTAGACTGGTATAAACTATAGCTAAATCTCTTTCGTTGAAGTCTTGTCTGCCTGATGCAATAATGGTCAAAGATTCCCTGGCCTGAATGCCAAATTCCTCTGTGTGCCATCTATCATTTCTCCCGGAAGCATTATTATTTGATGCAGATTGATCATCCATCTCATGCACTGTTGCTGAAAGGTTGTCATCAGGATATTGATTTCTCTTTGATGTAAGATGTGCAATAATAATGGCAGTGCTTTATATCACTGAAGCATCAGCAAACACTACCATTCAAAAGTAGATGCCAATTGTGGATGGTGATTATAAAAATTGAGGAACTAAGTGGTTAATGAGAATGGACTTGAAAGATATGTATTTCAGATTATAATTCAAACACCCCTCTGAAGGGGCAACAAGCTAATGAAGACTTTAATTCAATCAATGAAAAAAAAACTGCAGATGAAGGAAGATGACTCAGCAGGTCAGAAAGCATCTGTAGAGAGAGAAATTGCTATCATTTTAGGTTGAAGATTCTGCCTGAATTACTGAATTACTAGCATTCTCTGAATGCATGCTTCTTTAATTTACAATTCCCCAATTTTGGATTGAGAAGGAAAACTTGGAAATGTATTTAAGAAGGATCTGCAGATGCTGGAAAATTGAAGGTAGACAAAAATGCTGGAGAAACTCAGCAGATGCAACAGCATCTATGGAGCGAAGGAAATGGGCAATGTTTCGGGCCGAAACCCTTCTTCAGACCTTGTAAATTTAACTTGTAAATGTAAATGTAAACTTGGAAATGTATCTGATATTCCCAGGCCCAACCTGGTTCAGCAGAAGTTTTCTCGAGGAAGAGGATGCTCCCGATCACTAATATCCCAAATAGCATCATGCTATCCGGGACCCTGTCTGTTAGTAAACTGTGGGACGGGAGAGATTAACTTAAAGTCATTATTTGTGGAAAGGAGCAATGTATTTTGTCAGTATATATAATCAACGTAATAAAGACTTTGAGTTGATAGCTCATCCAGCCATTTGCTTCCCCGGGAGACCTGGAGTATATGATGCTCTCTTTGGGTTTGCATCAGGTCGGGTGCCATTAGCCAACAATCTTCCTGTAATGAGAACTGTCTCACAATGCATTATACAGCTGATCCTCACACTGTCATACTGGCTTGTGACTCAAGATCCAGCAATTAGTTTGATTCTTAAAGTCCCCCTTTAGGTTAGGCTCAGTTAAATGCCAACATTGCCAGTGCCGTCCACATTCTGCGAATGAATAAATAGCTTTAAAATAAAACAACTGACTCCCAGGAATGTGCTGGCAGCCACCACACAGCTGGGGAAAGCAGGACTCCCATAAATAGCCCTGGTATAATTACCCACTCTTATACGGGTCATGTTTTCTGAATTTGGACGTGTGTCATGATCAACAGTCTGATCAAGCAATCAAGAAATTATGGAATGTGCATGAGAGCTGAGACTGCTGGAGAACGTCGGTGGAACATTTTACGCATTAACTCATGTGCCTGGTAATCAGTGCTGACCAAACTACCAGAGGGTAAAAGATATCGTGGAGGTCTTGGTTCCAAGCTCCTCGGCTTTCCATTTTAAGCAACACCAGCTAAATGGAATGTTGATCTGCATTGTTCAAAAGGTGCTTGTCTGAAGGCTGAAACCTGAAGGGGCTCTCCCACTGTACGAGCTAATTCAAGAGCTCTCCCGAGTTTAAAAAAAAAATCTAACTCGTGGTAAGCACGTAGAATGTACGTAGCAGGTACATCGGAGCTTGGGACGTCTCTTAGTGGCTCGTAACGCTAACGGCAGGTACTCGGGAAACGCGGTAAGCTCGTGAACATTTTTCAACATGTTGAAAAATGTCCACGAGAGCCCCGAGTACCTACGAGCGGCTATTACTGTAATTCTCAGAGTTCGAATCTGAGGAAACTCGGGAGAACTCTTGAATTAGCTCGTACAGTGGGACAGCCCCTTCAAGAGAATCATTTAGAGGGGACACAGAATTTGCAAAGAAAATGTTAAGTAAGGTGTTAGTTCTGTATAAAGAATGGTTAGAAGTAGAGGGCATACAGGCTTCAACTTGGTGAAACACTAAAGGGCCTGTCCCATCGTACGAGGTAATTCAAGAGATCCCCCGAGTTCTCTCCTGATTTGAGCTTGTGTAATGTACGTAGCGGGATGGATGTCACATAGCGGCTCGTACGAGTAACGGTAGGTACTCGGGGAAATCCGTCCGATAAATGCGTGACGTTTTTTCAACACGGTGAAAAATGTGCATGAGTAAATAAAATACTCATGATAAAAAAAATTGTTACTTTTTACTCGTATGAGCCCCTACGTACCCGCTACGTACATTACACGAGCTCGAATCAGGGGAGAACTCTTGGGATTACCTCGTACAGTGGGACAGGCCCTTAAGGGTGGTACGGTGGTGCAACTGATAGAGCTGCTACCTCTCCGTGATAGAAATCTGGGTTTGATCCTGACCTTGATCCTGTCTCTGTGGAGTTTGCACGTTCTCTCTGTGATTCTCTGGTGCTGTAAGGCAGCATTTCTACCGCGGCCCTGCTGTGCCGCCCTTAAACACTGCATTTTGTTTTGCCTGTCTGAAGGGACTGTCTCTGCGGTTGTGCCTCGCCTTGTTCCTCCCGCTCCACTTGCTGCTGCAGGACATTTTGACACAGAAAGTCTTTTCAAATCAGAAATTACCTTCAAATTGTCCAATTGTTTTCCCTTCTATATATGTTTTAATATTTTTTATTAGAAGCAAACATATTTTGAAGTATAGTTACATATTATACTTCAATGGGACAGTGAAAAAAACTATACATATACATCAATTATACAATATTAAAATTTTCAATTGTCGATTAATTCTGCTTCTAGTGGGGTTTTTTTATATAGATAGAAAGAGTGAGAAAGAGAGAAAAAGAATTACAAATATCAAAAAAAGAGAAAAAGTGGAATGAATTACTTATAATACGCATTGGAGATAAGTTCGTAGATTATAAAGTATAACTTTTCATCTAATCCTGAGTTCAAGCCTCAGTTGGGTTTTCGTGCTGGGCCAATCTATCCCTTCAAATTGTTCATGAATGGAGCCCGTATTTTAACAAAAAGTTCTTGTTTGTCCATTAAGACAAGTCTAATTCTTCTAAATGTAATGTCTCCGACATTTCCATAATCCACATTTTAATTGTGGGGGTTATAGGGCCTTTGCAAAATGTTAATATTAATTTTTTCCCAGTTATTATACTGTAGTCGAGGAATTTTCTTTGGCTTGTTGTGAGTGTTAAACTTTGTTCTGATAACCCAAGTATTATCTGGACATATTTTTGGAATAA
The DNA here is from genome assembly GCF_028641065.1 of Leucoraja erinaceus. Classification (NCBI taxonomy): domain Eukaryota; kingdom Metazoa; phylum Chordata; class Chondrichthyes; order Rajiformes; family Rajidae; genus Leucoraja; species Leucoraja erinaceus. The sequence continues at coordinate 7,194,972 of NC_073412.1, read as the reverse complement.
TTTCTGAAGTTGTTAATATTAAATTGGATCCAGATTCTCTTCTATTTAAAGCATCTCTCTTTTTGTTACTAGGTGCTGTCAGAAAGTTCCCCTAAGTACACTGGATACCGGCTCTTGGTTCCACCATATTCCAAGCAGATCTCTGACGTGAAGCAGAGCGGACTAGGTAAGAGATTTTGATTTGGTGGAGTATCGAAGGACAATTGTTATATGGCCGAACTATCCACATGGTGTCAGGGGCCGTGGGGAGAAGGCAGGTGAATGGGGGTTAAGGGGGAACGATAGATCAGCCATGGTTGAATGGTGGAGTAGACTTAATGGGCCATGTGGCCTAATTCTGTTCCTATCACTTATGAACTTATAAAATGACCTTGTGCTTGCAAACCAGAGCCTCGAATGCCAACATGGAATGGCAGCTCAGTACTTGTTATAAAGGAGATTTCAACCAAACTTCACTGAGGAACATTTCATCAGCATCAGGTTGAAAAGCTGTTCCTGATTTTCAAAATTCAGCTGGAGATTTGAGGCAAACCATTGACCGGCCCATGGTATAAAGGACAGGGTATAGCGGGGACTCGCAGGAGTCCAGCCAAGAATCAGCCGCAACACAAAGTTGTGTGAACCAAACACATTTATTATTATTACAGTGCTGCTCCCTGCTCCTCAAAAGGGCACGGGCGTTGCCCGACCTTAAATACCCCCAAGGGTCAACCCCGTGACCTGTGCCTCCCACACCGACGCACCTAACTCCTCCCTCCAGAGCCGAGGGTTCCCTCTGCCCGTGGCCTACCACCAGGTGCCGCCACAGTACCCCCCACCCCCCCACCCAGAACCAGAGGCACAAAAACGGACGGGACACCGAATGAGACGGCCAGATGGCGTAGATACGTCCCCCCACACAGGGGACTTGCCCGGTCCGGAATAATTCAAGGGGACCCGGGTCGGCGGGCGCCCACGACGGGGAGGTTGAGCCACCTGTACTGGCTCGCTCCAGCACCGAGGGTTCTCTCTTCCCGTGGCCTACCATCAGGTGCGGCCACAAGGCACATTTGGAATTGGACATTAATTTGAGGATGATTTGACCTGTGGGGCTGTAGGATCCCGTGATGCAAGGTGGGATTGACCTGGGTGGCACTAAGAAGATGGGCCAAATGGCCTGCTGTGCTGTAGGTTTTCTGTGCTAAATCTACGATAAACCCAAAATGCTTACACGGCGTAACAGGCAGCATCTCTGGAGAGAAGGAATGGGTGACATTTCGGGTCAAGACCATTCTTCAGGCTCTTTTTTTTGGAACAGGGAGAAACATGCAACATCCTACATTTTATAAATAAGTACAGACGAGAAAATATAATTATAGACTCTGTTATAGTTGGAATCTTGTCCAGCTTTTTATGTCATGCGGGAATAATGGGAGCGTCGGATTAAGATGCACTATCGTGGTACATTGGGGAGATAAAATAGGATAGCTTTTCATTAGATGAAGATTACGAGGAGCTTTGAAATAAAAGTTAATATTTTGCAAGATAAATAGAGAAATTTGCCAGTGGTATTAATTTAATAACTGAGGGAAAGACACAAGATCTTTGAAGGAACTGTGAGATTAGGAAGATATTTTAATGAATGGAGTGTACTGGCAGAGTAGCGAAACTCAAAGTTAAGGAGGATGTGGAAGCTCTTTGATAAACTGTTTCTGCACTGTAAAATCTAATTTTTTTAAGCATCTTGACTGAATTTAGAAGTAGTCATGTTGCCAAATACATGACATAGTTGCATGATAACACTCCCTGTAACTGAATATCAGGGTGATTAGGCTTCTGGGCTTTATTTTTACTCCTGGAGGACAGGTGTGGAAACTAGAACGAATGTTTTATGACTATTGGTGGCCTCTGGAGAGAAGGAATGGGTGATAGAAACATAGAAAATAGGTGCAGGAGTAGGCCATTCGGCCCTTTGAGCCTGCACCGCCATTCAATATGATCATCGCTGATCATCCAACTCAGTATCCTGTACCTGCCTTCTCTCCATACCCCCTAATCCCTTTAGCCACAAGGGCCACATCTAATTGATGTTTCGGGTCGAGACCCTTCTTCAGACTAACTTCAGTCAGGATACATTGTGTGGCATTTGGAGCAGTGTGGGATAGGAAGTGCTGATGCAGGGTTGGGGTTAACCAACATTCATTCTTCAGCTGTGTGTTACTTCCCATGTTACTGGGTTGTGCCACTCTGGGAATGTTTGATGCAGACATGGGATGTTAGTTTACAGGCGTTAGTAGGCCTTCCTTTGACAAACACAAATAAAGTGGAATTAGAGGTGAAATATGTTGTAATAATTGCTTGGCTTGTATGTGCACACTTGATTAAATTGATTTGAAAGATACAGTGTCATAATCATACTTTATTAGCCAAATATGTTTTGCAACATACGAGGAATTTGATTTGCCATAGTCATGCCAATGCATTTCGTTGTCGCTGTACTGTACACTGACAATGACAATTAAAATTGAATCTGAATCTGAATCTGAAAAAGCAAAACACACAAAATACATTTCAACATAAACATCCACCACAGTGACCCCTCCATATTCCTCACTGTGATGGAAGGTGGAAAAGAAAGTTCAATCTCTTCTTCTTTGTTCTCCCGCGGTCGTGGGCCTCGAGCCTTCTGTTGACGGGACAATCTTGGCTCCCATAGCCGGAGGTCGGGCACTCCGCATTGGGGCGATCAAGCTCCTGCATGGGGGGGGGGGGGGGGGGGGGGGGGGGATCTCGGCTCCCCGCGCCGGGTGATCGGACCCTATGATTTTGGAGCTTCACAACATCAGTCTCTACCCGAGACTGCGAGCTCCTCGATGTTGAAATCCGCAGGCTGCGGTTGGAGCGTCAATCCCAGGCAAGGGATTGCAGGCTCCAATGGCAAGTCCATGACCCCGCGGTGAAGCTCAAGATGAGTCTCGAGCAAGGCCGCCAGCTCCATGATGTTAGGCCGCAGAGCGACCGGAGATACGATCCAGAAAACAACCCCATCTCTGGCAAGGTAAGAGATTGAAAAAAGTTTCATAAAACAAACCAGAAAACATTAACACAAAACTTATTAAAACACTTTAAAAAACAGAAAAGACAAAGACATACAGACCATTGGCGAGGCTGCCATCGATGACAGCTCCACCTGGTGGAAACAGGCCATTCAGCCCACTGAGTCAATTCTGACTATTGATCACCTGCCCCGCTAGTTCTGATATAGATATATAGATATAGATATAGAGATATAGAGGTGAAGAAGGGTTTCGGCCCGAAACGTTGCCTATTTCCTTCGCTCCATAGATGCTGCTGCACCCGCTGAGTTTCTCCAGCTTTTTTGTGTACCCTAGAGATATAGATATAGATTTATATAAATACTGCATTTTGGGGAAAGGTTGATTCTTGATTAATATTGCTAATTGAATGCATGCTATCAGTGGCACTCGTTTAGACATTTGGTTCCAGTGTCGTCAATGCAATCAAATATTATAGAGCTGAGTACACCTTGTAGCCTTTGTTCTTGAGCACATTGAGTGTTGTTGATCAACGCCAATATCTTCCCTTTAGTTTTTGGAGGGCTGTCGGGGCTGAAGGAGATTACACAGGAGTGCGGCAAAGACCATGGTTGTAGATTGGCAAGGAGGGAATTTCTAGAGACCTCCAGTGATATTGGTAGGATTCCAGCTCTGTTTTCATGAGGTTCACCTGACTGGTGGTCCTTGCTACTTCAACCATCCCCACATTGGGTATTCTCCATCTATACCTACCCCATACTGCAATCTGACCCGACTCGTGCTCTGTGAATGCCTATCAGCATTAAAATTAACTCTTTAGTTGACTGACTGAATAACAATAACTCTTCTGCAGATATTCACAGCGTCCCATACTTGCCCAAACTCGGTCATATAGTGTGGAAACGGGGCCTTCAGCCCAACTTGCTGATGCCGACCAACATGCCAAATCTACACTTGTCCCATATGCCAAGGCTTGGCCCATATCCATCTAAACCTACTCAGTCCATGTTCCTGTACAAATGTCTCTTAAATGTTATGATAATATACCTACCTCAACCACCTCCTACGTTCTATATACCCACCACCCTTGGTGTATTTGGAAAAAAAGTGGACTCTCGGGTTCCTATTAAATCTTTCCTCTCTCACCTTAAACCTATGTCCTCTGGTTCTCGATTACCCTATTCTGGGCAAAAGACTGCATTTACCCAATCAATTCCTCCCATGATGTGTGTACACCTCTATAAGATCACCCTTCATCCTCCTGCTTTCCAAGGAATAAAGTCCTAGCCTACTCAACCTCTCCCTATAGCTCAGTCCCTCGAGTCCTGGCAACATCCTCGTGAATCTTCTCTGGACCCTCTCCATCTTTCCTATAACATGGTGGGTGTCCAAAACAGAAGACCATACTCTAAATGTGGCCTCAACAATGCAATGTGTTATACAACTGTAACATGACCGTCTAACTTCTACACTCCTATCAATGTCGTTTTATCTAAATAGAAACACGGAGCCATCTTGGAGTCATTATCGACTCCATTTATTTTTCTTCCTCCACAACAAGTTCACAAATGGGAAACGGTGCGAGGATTTTAAATTTGCAAAACAGTCTGTGAATTTTCTTTTCCATCTCATTTTGTTTTCCAAGAAGGGCCCTGTGAAAAGAAAATACAGAACGCCGCCAAACCACTCACTCTTCTTGCAGCTGCCAAAGTGGAATGCGAGGCCTTGTTTGAGCTTTGGCACTCTGTTACACGCTTCTGGGATTTTAAGCTGCCGAGTGAATGGCAGGATAGAAGGAAAGCATTGTGGAGCGTTCTTTAGGCTCTTTGTTCTTGAGCATTCCTGGATAAAAAAACATTGCTTGCATTGGGAAGAGGCGCTTGGTGCTATTCATAGAACAGCAATCAATGGTCAAAGAATTGTGTGCAAACGGAGGCTCGGTTGGTAAAGGCTCTGCCAGTGTAACACGGCGAGCAACAACTCCAACTGACTTGGCCATAGACCCTGTGGTTTGAGGTTGCAAAAACAATCGGGCACACTTCATCAGCATTTCACTGGCTTGGCACCTCCAGAGCTCTGAAAAAGGCAAATTCTAAGAGCAAATTATTTTTCTCTTCCGACTTCGCCACTTCCCTATACTCTGCATACAAGTCTAGACCACGTATCAATTGACACCAAAGACATTGTTGCCAACCCAATTCCAGTGATTCCGTACTTGTACGATTTCTAAAAGGCCTGTCCCACTTGGGCTGTCATTTACGCGACAGGCCGGTAGTGACTGACACGCGACTGTCACGCGCGTCATCACGCGTCCGCACAGCCGTCTGGAGCCCGTGGCGTCTATTGAAGATGGACACAAAATGCAGGAGTAACTCAGCGGGTCAGGCAGCATCTGTGGAGAGAGAAGGAATGGGTGACGTTTCGGGTCCAGACTCTTCTTCAGCCTGAAGAAGGGTCTCGACCCGAAACATCACCCATTGCTTCTCTCCAGAGCAATGCCGGTCCCGCTGAGTTACTCCTGCATTTTGTGTCTATCTCCAATCGTCCTGGCCCCGCTCTGGGAGTAGGAGTGGGGGCGGATCTGGAGCCGTGAGCCCCAGGCCGAGTTCGGCGATCGTTTACCTGCTTCTGCTGCTGTTGGAGGTGAGACGTTGCACCACGCCAGGTTCTTGGGCCTGTCCCACTTTGGCCGTCAGTTATGCGACGGGCCGGTGGTGTGCGAAGATTTTGTGCAGGACGAAGTCCACACTCCTCCACACCACTCCATGCACCCGTTCCACGCTGCCCACACGCTAGCAGGTCGCGTAAATGGCTCGCGAATGACAACAAAGTAGGACAGGCCCTTAACATATCACTGCATGAGTGATCAACAGACTCTGACTGCCTTCCCTACCTCAGGCTACTTGGGCTAATTTAGAATCTCCAGTCTCCGGGATGGATGCTGATGGCCTCAAGCTCAATAGCGTAGTTACCATAGAACCTGCTTACTTGTTAACCAATTGAGGACGGATGGAACTGCAGATGCTGGTTTAGACCGAAGAGAGGCACAAAATGCTGGAATAACTCAGTGGGTCAGGAAACATCTTCAGAGAAAAGTAATAGGTGGCGTTTCGGGTCGGAACCTTCTTCAGACTGAAAGAGGAAAGGTCAGAACAAAATGGGGTTAGCAAGAGATAACCTCAGGAATGGTGGAGTCTTCCCCCCCCCAGCACTACTTATTCCAGCCAACAGTGGGCCATTATGGACTCCACCCTTCCCGAGGCCATGTGTTGCCAGCCCTGTTTTGTCCTGGCCTTCTCTGTCTTCCAGTCTGAAGCAGGGTTCCAACCTGAAACGTCAATATTCCTTTTCTTCAAAGGTGCTGCCTGACCCGCAGAGTTACTCCAGAATTTTGTGTCAATCTGAGGAATTGAGTTTGTATTAAACGGTTTAGTGCCTTTATTCTATTGATGGGCCTGGTTTATTAGCTTACATTGCGTTTGCTGAAAGTGTCCCCCTGGAGCAGTCTTGATGATTGTGCAGCCCAGTGATTTAACGGGAGAAATGACACCACATCACAATTACTTGTTTCTGCACATTTCCATATCAATGCATTTGGAATAGCTGGAAACAAGTTAAATGACAAAAGGAAAATGTGCACACTGATATTTGAATGATTCCTCACTCTTAAAGGCTTGTCCCACTTTCACAGCTTTTTTAACTCGTGTAATTCATGTTGAAAAAACGCCCCGACCTACTCGATGCCACGAGTACCTACGACTAGCATCACGGCCTGCTACGACCTACCTAAGAAATCCTACGACCTCGTGTCGACCATGCTTGCAAGTATGAGTCGAGGGCAAACTCGGCGGAGGTCGTGAAAGTGAGACAGGCCCTTTACCAGTTGGAGACTTCAGTTTGTTCAATGTCATCTTGCAGAACAGCAGTCCATTCTGGTAACAGAAAATCTGCAAATATGTGAGGATATTTGAAGCGATAATATTGGAAATTGCACTTTTGAACTTCATGTTTTGGAGTTGGAGTGCTGGTTTAGAGGATTTTTTTTGTGACGCAGTGCTATTAACTAAAGATAAAGAGACAGATTCAAAGTAAAATCAATTTTGATTTTGGCATTACACTGCTGCCTTGTACATCCTTTGTGGATTTCTTCAAGAGGGTGTAATCCACAACCATGTCTGTATTTCCCTAAGTGAATAGAATTGTAATTTAAATGTTTTGTCTGTGTTCTTCTGCCTACTCCATCCTTTCACTGAGTGCAATCAGTTCAGTGTTTTCACTGCTGCTTTACCCCAGTGACATGTTTCAACTGTGAACCAGACTGCTGAGCTTTAACAGACTCATTTAAGTAGTGGCCTGTTAAAGTTCACTGTCCAAACTCTTGCATGAAGGGACTCTTGTGAGGGACACTGGAGCCTCTGTAACCACACCACCAGCTGGAAACAAATTGAATGTTATTTACGAATAAGTTATTTAAAGTTTGACTTAAAAGTTTCCTTGTATATTGTGATTTAAAAGAATCTTTTGAATATTATGGGTGGGTCTTGCATTTCATCCAACTTACAACTTGGGTTTAGTTTAGAGATACAGAGTGGAAGCAGGCCCTTCGGCCCACCCAGCCTGTACCCACCAGCGATCCCTGCACACCAACGCTGGTTCTCACACCCTAGGGATAATTTACAATGATACCAAGCCAATTATTCTACAAACCTGTATGTGTTTGGAGTGTGGAAGGAAACCAGAGACTCTGAGAAAACCCATACAGGTAAAGGGGCGAACATACAAACTCTGTGTAGACAACTCTGGATCAAACCTGGATCTCTGGTGCTGTAAGGCAGCAACTCTACCGCTGTGCCACCCAGAACCAAATTTCGATTCAATGCAGATTTTGATATATCTCTCTCCACCTCCAAGCATGAAGAGCTTCACAGTCTAGTTCTTTAATTATAAGATTAAGATAATTAATTCCGTACAAGTTGATAAGATATAACAGCCTTGCCTTCCAGTAACCTTTGCGGAATGACCTTTTTAGAGGTGTATCAAATCATGAGGGGATCTTCTTCCCCAGGGTAAGGGAATCAAAAACTAGACGACATGGGTCTGAGGTGAGAGGTGAAAGATGTATTAGGATCCTGAGGAACAACTTTTTCATACAAAGGATAGTGGGTATATGGCATGAGATGCCACAGGAAGTAATGCAGGCAGATTCAATTACAACATTTAACAGACATTTGGACAGTTGAGTGGATAGGAAAGATTTAGATTAAAATGGGCCAAATGTGGGCAAATGAGACGAGCTTAGATATGGCATATTGTTCAGCATTGATGAGTTGAGCTGAATGGCCTGTCAGTGCGACTCTGTGAGATGGCAACAAGGACGAGGGAGGCAGTGGAGAGCGACACCTGGTAGGGTCGCCAACGTATTCTACGAGGCCCTTCATAGGTAGACTCTTGCTGGCGTAACTCAGCGGGTGAGGCAGCATCTCTGGAGAGAAGGAATGGGCGACGATTTTCGGACGCTCATTCCTCCTTCAGACTGAATCTTCTTCAAGCCTCCATCTTTAGCAAGCCCTTCACCAGCTGCCGCACACTGTCCAGTTGACGTGGCTGTTGTTGCAGTTAACGTTGTTGCCACTGGCCGACGGCACTTTCTGTAGGCTGCCACCACCGACAGGATGCCCTCTGTCACCGTGAGGCTCCCTCATCTCACCAGCGGAAGCAACTTCCTGTCCGCATTTGCTTTGCCCGCTCCTTCACCCCCCCTCCCCTCACCTCCACTGCCACCGCCTGCTCTCCCCGGCAATCGGTGACACCTCCCGTCTTGTCTGAATTTTACTTTACTGCTTTTGTCTATGCAGCATTTGTGTCATCTCACTTAAAATATGTCATGTTACTAAGCTGTTTAATTTGCTTCCAAAACATCTTTGCTTAATGGTGTCGTTTTTATATATTTTTTTTAATGAAAGTGATCTAATGTATGATAATTTTGTGAAACTTGTAAAAGTGGACTGGGGCAGACACATTTTGGAAAAGCTTTTAGTGTTTCAGATGTTCCCTCCCATGACGACGTTGACCTCCACTGGAATTGTGAGCAGTTTTGGGCCCCATATCTGAGGAGGGATGTGTTGGTTCAGAGGAGGTTTACGAGATTGATCCCAGGGATGATTGGGTTGATGTATGATGAGTTAACGTTTGATGCCTGTACTCGCTAGAGATTAGGATGAAGGACGACCTCATTGAAACGTTACCGAATGGTGAAAGGGTGGATGTGGAGAGGATGTTATGTTTCCGCTGGCAGGAGAGTTTAGGACCAGAGGGCACAACCTCAGAATAAAAGGGCGTAGCTTTAGAAAGGAGATGAGGGGGAATTACTTTCGCCAGCCGGTGGTGAATCTATGGAATTCATTGCCACAGACGGCTGTGGAGGCCAAGTCATTGGGCATTTTTAAAACTGAGATTGACATATTCATGATTAGTAAGAGCGTCAAAGGTCATGAAGAGAAGGCAGGAGCATGGGGTTGGGAGGGAAAGATAAAGCAACCATGATTGAATGGCACAGTAGACTCTATGGGCCGAATGGCCAAAATCTGCTCCTATGACTTGTGAACTTGTGAAAGTAAACAGAGTTGTCCTCGGGATTAAGATCACTTTATTTAACTAGAGCTCGCAGGATGGCCGTGGTGGAGGTACTCTGAGGGGATTGTGCCTGTGGTATGCCGCCAGAAAGGGGGAGCACCAGAAGGCAGAGATAGAAACATAGAGATACCCTTCGGCACCCTTCGAGCCCTAGGGGGGGATCTCTTGGGGCAATGCACCCCGTTGAAGGGCTACCAGCAGAATATGAAGGAAGGAATTGAGTGCAAATGGAGAGAAGCCAGTCCCTCTGCTGGAGGCTTCCCGGTCAAGGTAATGTTGTTTGTAACTGAGCTGTTCAAGGGTCCTGACCTGAAACATCCATCATCTCTTTCTCCAGAGAAGCTGCCTGACATGTTGAGTTACTCCAGCTCTTTGTGTCTATGTTCCAGACTAATATCAAGGAGTATTCTTCACTCAGTGGGCAGTCGGTGGAAATCTGGAGTCCGTCTCCTCCGTATGGATGTTGAGGTTGGAATTCTAATTAGGGACATAACAAGACCTCAAGGAAGTAGGAGCAGGGATAGGTTACCGAGCCCCCAAGACTACCCCGTCATTCAGCCCTGTGATCAAAGCATCTATGCTGGTCTTGAATCCCCTTCTGTGCTGTCCCCGATAACCATCAATTCCTCCTCATTTGATCAAATATTGATCTCCACCTGCTCTCTGTATATCTGCTCTCCACTACCCTCAGAGGCAAAGAATTCCCGTGATATGCAGCCCTCTAAGAGAATACATTTCTATTCACCTCAGTTTTAAGTGACTGACCCTTATCTTATATTCATGTCGTCTTGCCTCCAGGTGTGAAAATATCTTCTCTCTGCTCTTGTTTAATTATATACTCTAATAACACAACCTCTCTACTCTTAACCTCCAATCTCTTTGCAATGAAGATTAATGAGATGTTTGCTGCCATACCTACTCGGGCCTTCCCGACAAACTTGTGATTCAGCTACTGGGGCACTTCTCAACTTTAAAGTTGCTGGTGTTGGTTGTTGTCAAGCACGGGGCAGGGGAAGATGCTTCGCCTGTGTGAAAAAAATATAGATCGGCTGTGATCTGATTGAATGGAGGAACAGGCTCAAAGGGCTGAATAGTTTGTTTTTTTGTTTTTGTTTTTTTTTTTGCCCCCCTGATCCTGCAGAGCCAAGATTCTACCAGCTGATTTAATGTTCACTATTTGCATGATGTATAAAGTATTCTGACTGTAGTTCCACACCTGAGCTCCATTTAGATAACACGTTTTGTTGTGTAAACCAACCATAGAATACTGGTCATACTTTTATTTCCCGACACTGAAATAGAATGAAACTTATTTTCATTTCTCTTTTAATGCATTTTCTAACTTGACATGCTGAAATTCTGGGGTGTTTCTATCTCTTACGTGTACAGCACAAACATGTTTGGTACAACTTACAAATGCATGTAGCATGAGGGATTGTTAAAGCCCTGTCCCACGGTACGAGTTCATTCCAAGAGCTCTCCCGAGTTTTAAAAAATTCAAACGCGTGGTAAGCACGGAGAATGAACGTAGCGGGTACGTCGGAGCTCGGGGACGTCTCTTAGCGGCTCGTAACGCTAACGGCAGGCACTCGGGAAGACTCGATAATGGCAGGTAAGCACGGGAAGACTCATGTTGAACAATGCCCACGAGAGCCCCGAGTACCGACTAGTGGCCATTACCGTAAATCTCCGAGTTCGAATCAGGTCAAACTCGGGAGAGCTCTTGAAATGAACTCGTACCGTGGGACAGGGCTTTTTACTAAATGTTTTCTTTTTGACCTAACACCTAACCATCTTGTGCAGGTTCCCAATGTGCTGGTTTGTTCAGTACCACAGTACTTGGAGGCTCTTCCAGTGCCCCCAACCTCCAAGACTACGCCCGCTCGCACCGCAGAAAAAGTGGCTCCAGTTACTTTTCTCTGAAGGATGGTAGGTTTGCCGAGAATTGTCTTCAATTTGCTGCCTCAACTATGTTGGAAGAGGTCCTATTGCTGCCATCTTTGAGCGTTCTCATTTCATGCAAACCATTTCAGTAAGAATTTTCCCGTTATGGGGCAGGGTGGAGGTGGGATTTGTGGGAATGTCCTTTAAAAATCATGACTTCTCATTCAAAGCCACCATCTGGTTGTATGTAGCACAAGTTTATGCAGTAAGATCAGAGGACAATTGTGAGTTTGTTCTGATTCTGCCAAGACTCTCTGCCTACCTACCGCTGGAGAATCTTTTTAGTTAATTGTAGACGAGTCACGTGGTATTGTGAGACTCAAAGTGCATCTATTTTTTCTTGAATGCTATTTTTATGAAGTGCTGACTCAATTACAATTAATTTGGAAGCTTCTCCAGTACAGTAAAAATGCACACACACACACACACACACACACACACACACACACACACACACACACACACACACACACACACACACACACACACACACACACACACACACACACACCACACCCCCCCAAGCGCACACACACACTACGCGCACACACCACACACACTGCCAAAGCCGTTACTCATTGTCAATAGACAATAGGTGCAGGAGTAGGCCATTCGGCCCTTCGAGCCAGCATCACCATTCAATGTGATCATGGCTGATCATCCCCAATCAGTATCCCGTTCCTGCCTTCTCTCCATATCCCCTGACTCCACTATTTTTAAGAGCCCTATCTAGCTCGCTCTTGAAAGCATCCAGAGAACCTGCCTCCACTGCCCTCTGAGGCAGAGAATTCCACAGACTCGCCACTCTCTGTGAGAAAAAGTGTTTCCTCGTCTTCGTTCTAAATGGCTTACCCCTTACTCTTAAACTGTGTGTGTGGCCCCTGGTTCTGGACTCCCCCAACATCGGGAACATGTTTCCTGCCTCTAGCGTGTCCAAGCCCTTAACAATCTTATATATTTCAATAAGATGCCTTCTCATCCTTCTAAACTCCGGAGTGTGCAAGCCCAGCCGCTCCATTCTCTCATCGTAAATGCCTTTAATACAATTGATTTCGTAGGTTCTAGAAACTTGCCCGCAGGAATTAATCGGCATCAACCCTCATCTTCCAACATTAAGCAAATGATCTTAAATGTTGTTGTTCGTGTAATATGTTTCCTGTACATAATAATGCTCAGTTATTAGTTAACCAGAAGAGATTTTGCAATGTGTGGTGAATGTAGAGCTCATTAGTTAGCTAACTCATTGTACTAACTAGAAATGGGATTAGTGGGCGATGTGGCATTGTGATACGGAGACATAAAGGTAGTGAACTGCTCTCACCAAGCTTAGATGACCAAGCTTAGTTGGAGTGTCGGGAATACCACAGGATGCCATCATTCTGCTGCTGACCACTCTTCTGATTTGCTGAGTATCTGCTGATACTCTTCCAACTTGTCTTTGGTGTCATCACCTGTGCTGACGGTGGGCGACTGGCCAGTTGCTCCTGGCACCCTTGGCTCTACACCCTCGAGAGATGTTGGCACCATCAAGAGAAGGATACAGGAGACTTGGAGATAAGAGGAAATGGAGAAATGGGGCTCCCAGGTTGATGTGGTTGATGAATTATCGGATGTGTGCTTTAATTAGGGTAATGACTGTGTATTTTAGAGTTTCAGGATGTAGGGTGTGTTATCTGTCTTGTGACAATGGCCCAATTGAGTAGTTTGCTGGAGGCTGTAGGGATGAAAGCAAGCAGGCAATCACTATGTTAACCATGAGGCAAAATAACATGACATCTTGATTCGAACGGGTTATGGGGCAGAAGGCAGGAGAATGAGGTTGAGAGGGAAAGATGGATCAGCTATGATTGAATGGCAGAGTAGACTTGATGGGCCGAATGGCCTAATTCTGTTCCAATAACTTATGAACTTATGTACATGACCTCCCTCTCCATCCTCCATTGAAGGAACTACGATTCCCTGTGAAAAGATGACTAATTTTGCAATGTTGATCTCAGAGGCCAGCCTTCTCTGGAGAGAATGAATGGGTGATGTTTTGGATCAAGACCGTTTAGATAGTGCTGGGTTCCTACTTTCTGCTTGGGGATTGTTAATCTTAATGCATGTGTTTGGATGCTGGAAGAGGTGTTGTACTTGGTTTTTCTAACACCTGCTTAATATTTGTAATCTAGCCGATATGTGCTGAAATATTACAAATTTGAATGAATTTTGCTAGTGCCAGGTAGCGCCAGCAATGGCTGCCTCGCCAACAGTCTGTCTGTCCTTTCCTTCTTTGTGTCTGTTTTGTATGTGTTAAATATGTTTTTTAGTGTTCTGTAGCTTGTTTTATGTGGGGGTTGGGGGAGGGGGTTGGAAACCTTTTCTTATCTCTTACCCCGACGAAGATGCGTATTTTTCCGTATCGTATCTCTGTCCGCACTGCGGCCTAGCATTGAGGAGTTGACGGCCTTTGCTGGAGATCGACCGGGAGCTCCATCGCGGGAGCTTGCAGGACATACCATCACGGAGCTCATGATCCCTGTCGGGGGTCATCTTTGGGGGCTTCAACCGTGAGAGCCTGCAGGATTTTAACATCAGGGAGCCCGCAGTCTCTGGTTACAGACTGACTTCGGGGACCGCCAAGCCACAGGAGCTTTCGACCGCCCCAACGTCGGGGCTTTGACCGCCAACTGCGGTTGGTTCGACTGCCCCGACCGCGGGAGAATAAAGAGGGAGAAGATTGGACTTCATTGCCTTCCATCACAGTGAGGAACGTGGGGAATCCACTGTGGTGGAAGTTTATGTTAACTTTTATGTAGTTGTGTGTCTTGTTGCTTTTTTTTTTTTTTTTAGTGGGCTGTATGGTAATTGAAATTTCACTGTACTTTCATTGGTACATGTGACAATAAACTGATCTTGAAACCTTGAATTGTGAGACCAGAAATGGGCCAGCATCACAAGCAAGGGCTTGTGTACTTATCCATAATTAACTCATACATCACTCACTGTGTTCTCCTGGGCAAATTAAGTGATCTACTGGTTTGAGTCTTTGTTGATTGCAGTATTTAAATATTTTATAAAGTACCTGTCTGTTTGGACTGCGTGCTTTAATTTAATTAAAATAATATAGAAGTATCTGGATGCAAAGGCATCATTTGTGCAATTGTTAATTCCTGTTAAATTTGCACAAATCTGGTAAATGTGGTATTGCAATGTTTAAAATGGATTGTGACTTACCACCTGAACCCTTGGCCCGTCCCATTTGCGCGTCATTTACGCAACATCTTTTACGCATCACGACACGCATGTGATGCGCGCATGGTACGTCGTGATGAAGGCAGTGACGTGTGGCGCCCCAGGATTTTGGGATGTACAAAATCTGCGCCCAAGTTGGACAGGCCCTTTAGTCTTTCCAACACCCAGTGGGGAAACAAGGAACTGCAGATGTTGGTGTACGTAAAAAGAAACCCAAGAGCTGGAGAACAAGAATAGGTGGCTGTTTCAGGTCAGGAACCTTCTTCAGACCTAAATATACCCCCTAAAGTGTGTGTGTGTGTGTGTGTGTGTCGAAACCAGAAAAGAATGCAATGGTTCAAGAAGGCAGCTCACTGTCACAAGCTCAAAGATATTTAGAGATGCTGTCAGCAATGTCCATGTCTCATAAAGATGAATGGAAAAGGCATCAGGTATGCGATGAGCATTATCTCCACCAGTCTGGATGAGCCCTGCTCCAACAGCTCTTGAAGATTGATGTATTTTAATACTAAACAGCCAAATGAATCAGCACCTTATTCACCACCGATAGTACAGTGCATACTGGCTTTCGGATTGTCTGCAGCAACTTGCGAATAACCATAACCATATAACCATATAACAATTACAGCACGGAAACAGGCCATCTCGGCCCTACAAGTCCATGCCGAACAATTTTCTTTTCCCCTTAGTCCCACCTGCCTGCACTCATACCATAACCCTCCATTCCCTTCTCATCCATATGCCTATCCAATTTATTTTTAAATGATACCAAGTGCCTCCACCACTTCCACTGGGAGCTCATTCCACACCGCCACCACTCTCTGCGTAAAAAAGTTCCCCCTCATATTACCCCTAAACTTCTGTCCCTTAATTCTGAAGTCAACCTTTACATTATATGTACGCTTTGAAGGATCAGGGGAAAAGCCTTGTGAGAAGACTACCCACGCCCTGCAGTTTTTCATTTGGAACACGGATCATTATCACCTGAGAGTCTTTCACCATTCCTTCATCAATGCTGGGTCTTAAACCACAATCGTCCTATTCAGTAGCATTGTGACGATATCTCACCATCGTGGCCGCAAGCATTCAAGAATGATTGGACGTCTTTAGTCATGGGTAGAGATTGGATAGACAGTGTTTGAAGTGAAGGAGACTGAGCAGTGATCTGTTATAAGTATATTAAATTATGAGAGGCATGGATAGTGAAGGTAGTCAGAATTATTTTCCATTGGTAGAAGTAGCAAAAACGAAAAGGCATAGGTTTAAGGTGCGAATGAGTTTTAAAGGGGCTTTGAGCAGAAAGTTTTTTATTTTATTTTTTAAAAGAGCAATTGATATCTGGAACACTCTGCCAGAAGAGGTAGATAAATAACAATTGCAATGTTTTGGTGATATTTAGATGGGCACTTGAATATGCAGGACATAAAAGAATACAGACCAAGTGGAGGCAAATGGGATGAGCTGATGGGCATAGAGGTCAGCATGTTCATGATGGGCTGAAAGGCCCACTTCTGTGCTGTACAACTCTATGACTAAGGTGGCTCAACTCTTCTTGATTGCGTTTGTGGATTTCTGTCAATCCTGTGCCCTCTTCCATGGGAAAATATCAGAACCCATTAACATTTGGTAATAATCTTATCTAGCTACTAAGGTTATAGTTTGAGAATCTTTTTTTTTTTAAATTGTGTACTTTGTGTGCCAAAGCTGTGTGAGCTGCTGTCAATTAATACAAAGTGCAGTTGGAACAGAGTAAAGGGAGACAAGGACATGTTGTTGCCTTTGGCAAGAAGTCTTCTGGCTCTGACTGTATTTTTTCTTGATAATTAAATTGTCAATGTTGCTTGTTTGCCTGGCGATGAGTTAGATCATTCATTTTAGTCCTGGCTTTTATTTTGCCTTTGTCCTTATCCCCACTCATCCTTGTGCTTTGAAGTAGTCTGCAGACTATTCAGATTGTCTACATCCAGTATTGACTGCGTTTGTGATCATTTTAATGTAGTCTAATAATCAAATCCAGTCTGGATATCAGCAAAAATGTTAATGTAAAGAACGGGACTGGGTTTAAATAAATGATTCCAGCGTACAAATTCCAGCACCAATTATCCCCTTTCCCACAGCCATGGACTTCTTGAACCCGAGCCTTGGCTGTCTCCACCACCCCGACCATCCTAATGCTAGATCTTTCGACAAGTGCACGGGAAATTATTAAACAGCCAAGCCATTTCAAAAGTGTGATCATCTGAGCTCTGATAAGCTGCTCCTCACCTTCATAAAAGATTACAAGTGCGTTAATTTTTATAATTTTGTTCCTTCTTGATATTTGAATCCTTTCAATTTATTTTGTTTTCGAGATGCTCTCTATCCAGCAGTTGCGAAGTTGATTTTAAAGCGGTTTATCACACTGGCAGGTGGCTCTGTTGTCATCGTAGAACTAATCCAAGTTTTAATGCTGTACAAAGTTTCCTCAATGCAATTCATCATCAGAAGCAAGAAAACAATACGAATGCAAATTGGTTAACTGGCCAGACCACTGACTGGATTTCCATCCCAAACAAAAGGATTAAAGAACTAGGATTGAAAATCTTTGAGAGGTTTGATACCATTAATGGCTATAACTCATTCTCCTCCAAACGCTGAAGGATAGGGATTTCAGGGGTGACAGATGCTTCCAGTGGGCAGCTGTTTACTTCCATGAGTCACTCAACGCTTTGTCTACATAATGGCCCTGTCCCACTGTACGAATTCATTCAAGAGTTCTCCCGAGTTTGCCCTTATTCGAACTCGGAGATTTACGGCGATGGCCGCTCGTCGGTACTCGGGGCTCTCGTGGACATTTTCAGCATGTTGAAAATTCTTCACGAGTCTTCCCGAGCTTACCGCCTTTCCCAAGTACCTGCCGTTAGCGTTACGAGCCACTAAGAGACGTCCCGAGCTCCGACGTACCCGCTATGTACATTCTACGTGCTTCCACGAGATTTTTTTTTTTTAAATAAACTCGGGAGAGCTCTTGGAATGAACTCGTACAGTGGGACAGGCCCTTTAGTTGGCAGGTCATAGCTGGGACAACAGTAGAGGCATTACACTGTACCTCGGTACACGTAAGAATAAACTAAACTGAAAAGGTAGATCTTTAAGGGCCCTGTCCCACTTACGCGATTTTTTTCAGCGACTTGCCGGCAACCATCATAGTCGCCGAAAATGTTCAAAATATTGAAATCCAGCGGCGACCAGAAAAAGGTACGACTCTTTGGGCGACTACTCATGATCATACGGGTGTCACCCCGCTACATGTCACAGGGTGACGTGCGCCTATATGGTCGTTAGTAGTCGCCCAAAGAGTCGTACCTTTTTCTGCTCGCCGCTGGATTTCAACATTTTGAAAAATGTCGGCGACCTGCTGCAACTATGACGGGTGCCGGCAAGTCGGCAAAAAAAAAATCACGTAAGTGGGACAGGGCCCTTTAGTCTTATCACTTTTGATCACTGATTAGCTTTCACACTGGCAACTTGTTTTTTCTGTCTGAGTCAGCAACAACTTGGGCATGCATGAACACTGATCATCTCCAGTGGGACTCTGCCCTTTCTTGGGCAGACTGCCTGCCGACACTGCCTGGACTTGCTTCTGACATTGTCACTGGACCAAAGATAACCTTGAGATGGCAAGAATCAGCAAAGGAGGGACAAACTGACAAAACTCCTACAGTGGATGTGTTTGAGTGCAGTCTCAGCTTCAACTTTTTCATTTATCTGTGACCTTGTCGTCAAGTCATCAGTTGAATGTCCTGTGTTTTATTTGTTACTCCAACACCCTGCTCACTCGATCCTCTTGGAAACATAGTTGTTGGTCATGAGCATGCCTCTTATGAGAGGAATTGTACAGATTATAGTTTTGGTCCTCGTATTTCATTCTGCGGTAAATGTGAACTATTGATACTAAATAACAAGTTGGTATGGAAGTGTATGGGGGAATTTTGGAAGCAGTGAAGAATGGAATAACATTCTGAGCTATTGTGAGGTGGCTTGGGGGAAAGTCAATGAGACTGGGCCAAGGCTAAGAGTCCCAGCTGTCCACCGCCTAGTCTCTAGGATGCATCTGAGTGAAGTTGTTGTTAGATCGCACTTGCTGTCATGACATTGCCACTTCACAGCAACCTGACCAATTCCAGTTTACAACACCACAAAGAACGTTGACTCTTAGAATGGCTTCCAGCAGTTTAAGGTCACCATTTTCCATTTTTGAAGCTCCGAGCTTGTTTGCATTTGAAATATCTGCCACCCATCCCTCCCCCAACCTGGGATGATGACTTTCAGTACTCGAGCTAGGCTCTGTGCCAAGTGGTCACATTGGATGAAACGTGTGGTTTATTGGATGGACAAAGAGAAAGACTCATTGCTCACCACGTGTAGGCCTGCCTGGTTTTATTCCTGAATACTGATCTATCTGTCTTGATGTCCAAGGCATCTCTCCCAAACGTGTAACCTGACAGGGAGGATGGCCTGGGTGAGAAAGGATCGGGATTGCATTTTCTTTCACTCAGTTGTCACCCTCATCTGATGTAGGAGGTTCTATGTTAAAACTGAAGTGTTAGTTTTAACTTCAGTCCTTTTTGTTTCCTCAGAAATGTTGTCTATGCCAGCCGTTAAAAGATTTTCTGTCTCGTTTGCAAAGCATCCGACTAATGGTATGTTTGCTTCTTTTCAATTATCCTTTACAGTCCTAACTTTTTGACTTTTTGTTTTTGCATGGTTTCTTAAATGCACTCGTGCTTAGAAAAAAAAAAAATCTTTTAAATGTCCACTACAATCTTTCTCGATTTCTCTTTTTGTCTTTGTTTTTTTTCACGATTTCAACACTACCACACAAAAAATCTTTTAGTATGATTCAATGGCTCTTCTTCCCAAGAAGAGTTCCACTTTTTTTTTTTTTTTAATAAACCATTTATGTTGGTGACGTTTCCTCCCGATAAATCTCCATCAGTTTACGAATGGCAGTCACACCAGTCGATCATTCCATTTCACCTGTTGTGAAGCATTCACTGGTGACTATATGCACCTCTTGATTTTACTTCACTGTTCACAGTTAACCTTCGGAGAACTTGACTGTCTTTTACAGGTTTTTTGGATGCATGGTCGTCTTGCCCATCGAGTGGGTCAGTTGGTGACCAAGGTCACCAGAAGGGCTGGTGTCCATGCTAGGAAATCGTTGTTCGGCTAGCCTGCCGGGCTCAACTCCTGGTACCTTTGCGCCTCAATCCGAAGGGTATTCATTCTAAGTGTCGCTGAAGCCCACTGACCTGATGCTGTTCTTGCTGCACGTCGATTGAACTGATCTCAGCCAATGTGCTGTCAAGCAAAGGAGATGGGGTTGGTGGGTGGAATGACACACTTGGGGAGGACTGTAGTTGACATAGAAACATAGAAAATAGGTGCAGGAGGAGGCCATTCATTACACCTCCATTCATTGTGATCATCCCTATCAATAACCCGTGCCTGCCTTCTCTCCATATCCCTTGTCCTCACTAGCCCCTAATAATAATAATAATAATAATTTTATTTATAGAGCACTTTAAAAACAAACATAGCTGCAACAAAGTGCTGTACATCACTAATCATTGACAAAAAAGTTAATACACACCAAAAATAACAATCAAAAGAAATAGTAGGAGAAGACATGTAAAATAAAGAAACATCAAAAACACCACAAACAGAAGCAAAGCCTCAGGCATGGTCAAAAGCCAGGGAGTACAAATGCGTTTTAACACTGGATTTGAAGATGGACAGTGAGGGGGCCTGTCTGATGTGCAACGGCAGGGTGTTCCAGAGTGCCGGAGCAGCAACAGAGAAGGCTCTATCCCCTCTGAGCCTCCGACTAGACCTCGGTACCTCCACTAGCCCCTAGAGCTCTATCTAACTCTCTCTTAAATCCATCCAGTGACTTGGCCTCCACTGCCCTCTATGGTAGGGAATTCCATAAATTCACAACTCCCTGGGTGAAAAAGTATTTTCTCACCTCGGTCTTAAATGACCTCCCCTTTATTCTAAGACTGTGTGGCCCCTGGTTCTGGACTCGCCCAACATTGGGAACATTTTTCCTGCATCTAGCTTGTCCAATCCTTTTATAATTTTATATGTTTCTATAAGATGCCCCCTCATCCTTCTAAGCTCCAGTGAATACAAGCCTAGTCTTTTCAATCTTTCCTCGTATGACAGTCCCGCTATCCCAGGGATCAATCTCGTGAACCTATGCTGCACTGCTTCAATCACAAGGATGTCCTTCCTCAAATTAGGAGACTAAAACTGTACACAATACTCCAGATGTGGTCTCACCAGAGCGCTATACAACTGCAGAAGAACCTCTTTACTCCTATACTGAAATCAGGTCTCCTAACCTGCACCACAGTGCCAGAAACACAAGAAAGAAAGTGCATGTCTCTCGATATTTGAGAAGCCGAGGGGCAGTCTTTTGTTATGCTTATGGCAACTGTGGACTGAATTGCTGCCTCTTTTGCCATAAGTTTTGTGATTCATGTAGGACGCTGGAGTTGGGGAGGAATGAGGGCATGGCTGGGAAGGGGGTGGGGGGGGCAAAGTAGGTGGGACCAGCTAGATGCAGGAAAAATGTTCCCAATGTTGGGTAAGTCCAGAACCACAGTCTTAGAATAAAAGAGAGGTCATTTAAGACTGAGGTGAGAAAAAGCTTTTTCACCCAAAGAGTTGTGAATTTATGGAATTCCCTGCCACAGAGGGCAGTGGAGGCCAAATCACTGGATGGATTTAGAGAGAGTTAGATACTCTAGTGGAGTCGAGGGATATGGGGAGAAGGCAAGCACGGGTTATTGATAGGGGACGATCAGCCATGATCACAATGAATGGCGGTGCTGGCTCGAAGGGCCAAATGGCCTCCTCGTGCATCTATGTTCTATGTTTCTATGGATCTACACTCCTGTGTGGTGCACTACAGTAAGAAAGAAGGTGCCTAGAAAAAGGTAATTTTATACAATTCAGTTTTGAATTAGACGTCGCCAAAAGAATAAATCAAACTCGATAATGCACTCGGCTGCATCCATTAAAAACAGGCAATACATTTAGTTTTGTGCAAACACACCAAATCTCCATCTAAATGAGAAATATTGACCAGAACATTATTTATTGAAATGTCATGCATTTCTTTTTGAAAATGATCAATTTGAAAACCTCGCAACAAAGTCAAGTTTGAATTCATTATAATCTACCCTGCTCGCATTAGTCACCAAAATTCTCTTCACAATCTGAGATTATTTCTGGCTGCATGTTTCATTTAAAACATTTTTTTTTTTTTTTTTTTAAATGGGTTCACCAAAGAAAATTGAATTGGAAAGAACATTTTCTGACTGGTTAAACAAAGTGTTTATCACTCACATTTTTGCAAAAATGTGTTTGTAACTGGATAGCTCTGTTACATGTGTGAGATCCAGTGTCTTTCAAATGGAGCGCTCATTTCTTCCCCTCCGTTAATAATCGCAACCTCTCCTTCTGATGGTGGTGATGGGATCCAGAAGCTGGGCTGTGCCAAAGATAGATAAAATGCTGGAGTAACTCAGTAGATCAGGCAGCACCCATGGAGAAACGGGATGGGTGACATTTTGGAGCAGTTCTCTTCTTCAGAAATGTCACCCGTCCATTTTCTCCAGAGATGCTACCTGACCCGCTTAGTTACTCCAGCACTTTGTGTCTATCTTTGCTATATACCAGCATCTCTAGTTCTATTGTACACACTAGACTGTTCAACTTGTCCTCAAAGCTTCCTTACAAAGAACCTTTTGAAAGGGAACATTGCATTTCCTCCCTCCTAAAATGAAAGAAATGGCCCACCATTGTGCCTTGACTTATGGCTTGCCCAAGACTTATTACTCAGCAAAGGATCAACTTTCCCCTTTTGATTGGGAAGTCATGTCCTATTTAAAAAAAAAAAAAAAATAAGTGGTCTGTTCTTGTACGTATTTTTCCTTGTTTGCAGCAAATCTAAATCTTTGAGAGAGTCTTCTGTTTAGTGGAAACATCATTGAGCAATGAGGATGAAACAAAGATGTAAGACATTGTGAGCTTCCATTGTAGGTCAACTTTGACTATTTCCATCCTCGAACCTATGTGCCCACAATGTACTAGATCCCTTTCCACAAATACCTTTGTCTACTCTGTATTGAGAACATGGTGCTTCTGCATTTTCATGGAGGCTCCTTTTCATTGAATTTTATTTAGTCGAGGGTGGCGCAGCGGTAGAGTTGCTGCCTTACAGCGCCAGAGGCTCGAGTTCGATCTTGATTACTGGTGCTGTCTGTACGGAGTTTGCACGTTCTCCCTGTCACTGCATGGGTTTACTCCCACATCCCAAAGACGTACATGTTTGTAGGCTAATTGGCTTCGGTAAAGATCGTAAATCATCCCTAGTGTGTAGTTTGTGTCTTTCTACTGGGACCGCTGGTCGGCGCGGATTTGGTGGACTGAAGGGCCTGTTTCCATGCTGTATTTCTATTCTAAACTAAAGTTGTATAAAAGCACTTCCCTACTAGCTACATTAGCAGAGTCTTTCCTCTGTGCTTTCAGATTTTAGATCGAATATTGAGTTTCCCACCACAGCATGTTCAGCTTTCTTTCAGCAAGAGGATGATCGTGAACTGATCCGAGTTGCCTTGCCTGGAGCCTTGTGTTGGGATCAATGTGTTGTATCAATGCACAAAAGAGGGAGGCCTCCCTTGGATGGTTTAATTTCCGTGCTGGAAAGAGTTAGACTGACTGCTACATTAGATTGGAAACGTTTGCCATTGATTAGCAAAGTGAAATATTTTAAAGCTGCAGAACCAAGATACAGCCTGCAGTCTGGGCCAGGTCAGCCCTTGTAACCTACCTCCAATGGTTCACAACCCTTCCTGATCTCCAATACCAATCTGACTTTAGCATAATCAATTTTCCAATAATTTAATTGCCATGTTTGCATTTAAATAACATCAGGGATCCTCATTGTTAATGAGCTGTGTGTTATTTCATCAACATGATGGTGTACACTGGTCCACGTGCTCCTCTCCCAGTGAGAGCAATGTGTGTTGAAGTTTCACAGAGGAGGCTCAGACACTGGTCTTCGCTTTCATTCCAATGTAGCGCTTGGAGTGTGTTACACTGTCCGAGATTAGATCAGACCTTAAACGACTGCAAGCCTGCCCTCTCATGTTTGCAGTGTTCAAGGCTATGAAAGACCCCAAGTAAGTACAATTGCTTTAAAGCATCTTGATCACATTGAAAGCCCCTTTGCTGACATTGTGCAAGATTGCTTTCTAACCTCTTACCAGGACTGTAAGGTTTGTAATGCAGAGTTTACACTTTTTACAGACCTTGATCACTTGCTTCTGGGTGAAAGATGGTCCTCTCATGTCTGGCTCTCGAGAGGTTGTGTGGAAATCTGACTGGTACCCAGTGCAATGCTAAAGGAATTCAGCAATGCCTTGAGTGCTAACTTCCTGATGAAGTGTTTAGCGGTAGACCCTATCATGTGATGTCAACCACCCTGCTAAGTGAAAAACAAATAAACTTCCCCATATATATCTCCACTGTTCCTCCCTCAATCATTGATGCATTAAATGTTGTGGGATCAGTACATCAAAAATCAGTTTACTTCATGTACCACCAAGCCATTCAGGAGTTGTGATCAAACTATGAATAATCAACTTTTATTTTCTTTTTGCTCTCCCAGTTTAAGAAATATGCTTGTTCATTTTAGTCTGGGTTGTGACCTCTTCATCTGGCACATTAAGTTCTTGGATATTTTGGGTTTTGCAAATGCTTCCACATTTTCTGTCAAAGCAATGGTAATTGTGTTCATTCAGTTACCTCTTTAATTTCTGTTCTCTTCCTACTGGTGCCCACTCCCTAGATATGTCGGATAATCGCTGTGTGGCTCAGTTGCTGAGGCGCCTTTCTGCAGACTACAGTTTCGCCCAGAGTCTAGCCCTTGACTGCGCCTTGGCTCGGCACCTCCAGCAGTGCTCCTACCATAACCGTCTCTTCAAGAACTGGCTGATGTCGGAGCAGGATGATATCGACTTCCTCTACGGTATCACCTGCACCTTGCTGCCGCATGGTTGGCTATGGATCAATCTTGTTTCAGGCCGTTGCACCTGTGACGTGGCTTGCAGATCTCAATCCATGTGAGCTTTGCTAAGCTGGATCGTCGGGGAAAGCCTCCTGCGGCATTTTTAATTACAAATATTAAGACTAAACCTGCTTGCTGGGTATTGGATTGTGTGTAGAAAGCCGGCAATGTTAACATGGTTAAAAATCAGACTTCACCATTGTACAGTTGCATTTGGATGATTACCAGAGATTAATCTCAGGATAGTGATCCCTGGCAGAATATGATGGATGGACGTATGGAAAAACTGAGCTAACATTTCACTGGTCACCCCTTGTCCTGTTGCTACCCTGACTCTAGAAACATACAAGCTCTCTCTTTACAGGACACCTACATATCAATTGTCAGCATCATTTTTACTGCCACGAGGTGACTTTAATACCAGGTCTGGTTATTGACACAATTTTTCACCATCTTTATAAGTTCATTGGCTTTGTAAGTTGCAAATTGTCCCTAGTGTGTGTGTGTGGGGATAGAGCTAGTCTAGGTTGTGGTTACTGGTCGGCGCGGACTCGGTGGGCCTAAGGGTCTGTTTCCACGCTGTATCTCTAAAGTCTGAATTTTTTTTTTGCCTTGAGAGTCTGATTTTTAACTGCTGGTAAATAATATACAGTTGTTTATTGGAGGCGGTGGTGAACTGGGGTCCCGTTGGGTCATGTGCTGGACTGCACGATGTGTAGGCTTCTTTTGGCATGTTTGGTGGCAAAGACTTATAGTTCTCCTTGTCATCTACCAGAACAAGGGGAGCAGTAATGTTTTGCATTTGTGTTGTGGCTCTACGCCTGCCGACTTTGCTTCACCCCCAGCGAGCTTTAAGTGATTACAATTTTAAATTACACGCTGATTGTTGGCAAGGGTTTTTGTGCAAAGAATATGGCGATATTTTTGATTCCTTCTATCCTTCCCAACAAACCCTATAGTTAGCTGTCAATGGGTTTCTCATAGAAGAATGAGAAGGCAGAACTGCTGAAGAGCAGCCAAAGTCAACGAAAGTTGCATGATCCTGCAATTTCTAACGTAATCAATAGTACTTAGCAAAGTGAATGCAAAGTAATAAAAAAAACAATTCTGAACTAAATCCATTTTGGGCATGAGCTATTAAGTGGAAAGTTTGCTGAATTTAATTCCAAACAAATCACTTTTTATTTTTCCGCTGGCTGTAATCCAACCTTGCAGTCAGGGCATTGTAACTGTGCAAATAGAAGCATTAGTATCCAGCATCCATTTAAAAATAAATCTCTAAAAGAGCTAACGTATTAAGGGCATGGGGACTCCTGCAAACTCATCTGACACTTGAATGATAGTCACTGCATGCTTGAATTTTTTTTTTTTTTTTTTCCCAAATCAAATTATTTCTTTTGTCACATACACATAGGTGTAGTGAAATTCTTTTTGCCATGCAGCACATTAAAAAAGAATACAACATGACAGTGATAGATAGTTTCAACATCAAAACATCCCCCCCACAATGGTTCCATTGTGGGGAAAGGCACAAAGTCCAGTCCCATCCCCATGTCCGCCCATAGTCGGGCCTCTTTACTCGAGACCATGGCTTCCGGAGCCGACAGGGCCGCGCCGAATGGAAGCCGACAGGGCCGTGCCGAATGGAAGCCGACAGGGCCGCGCCGAATGCACATGGAAGTTCCCCACATTCTCTGTGCTTTACCGAACCAATGTCAGTCACAACACAAATCTTGTCCTGAGCTGGGCAAATGGGTAATGGACCAATTGAATTTGATGAAATGGAGTGGATAAAATTATTAATTGGAGATAGGAGGGGAGGGGGAGTTGACTGTCTGCCATGCCAATGCCTCCCATAATTGTGTGGACTTCTATCAAGCCTCCCCTCAACCTCTGACGTTCCAGAGAAAACAATCCAAGTCTATCCAATGTGGCTGAAACCCTCTAATCTTGACAGCTTTCTGGTAAACCTCCTCTGCACCCTCTCCATAGCTTCCACATCTTTCATTTAATGGGACCAACAACAGCTCACAATATTCCAAAAGTGAACACACTGGGGACATAATTCGGCTTAGCTTTCCAGCAGAATCTTATTTTCATGTTGTGATATCCGAATCCATTGCTATCTCTTTAAAAATGTCACAATTGCAGTAAAACTTTGATAATCCAACACCTTTGGGGTTTTGGTTGCACCAAACAGGCTGATATTTCTGACTTGGATATTACTCTTATTAATAACCCAATGCCCTGTTAATGGGTTTTATTTTAAATGTTATTTTTCAGTCTTTTACAATAAACCTGGGGTTTAAATGGAGCACGGCATATGACGGGTTTAAAGGGGATGTGAGGAAACAGACCCTGGTGAACCAGATACTGAATCAAATAGCAAGCTGTCAGTGTTCTCCAGCGCTGTAAATGATGGCATGTTCCCCTTTGAGGTCCATTTGCAAATGCATTCACTGATCTACCAGGGGCAGCACCATTGGTGTGTTTTGACACTGGTTTTGATATACCATCAAAAAATGGCCACAGAACCTGCACCAAGTAAAATCCTAAAGAGGCTGTGAATGGAGACATCCAGGGTTTTTTTTCTGTTTGTTTGTGGGATCGGGACACCCCTGGATTTCTGTAGAAATCTTTGCAGTCTTCTCCGATTTCCTACAGAAACCTTCTCAACTTCAGCTAGGAATAGGCAATAACTGGCCTTTATCGCCTGTCCCTCGCCGATCTTGAGAAGACTGTTGTGAGCTGCACCATTGGATTGTTTCAAATTCTTTTTGAAATTCATTTGCTTGCTTTTTCTTTGTCGTACTACAAGAGGCACACTGCAATCTATTGATCCCAAAGCTCCCAGCAGCTGCAGGCAAATAGAATCATTTCACATTGTAAGTGGTAAGAGCACGCCCTGGCCAAACGAGTAAGATTCAAGTTAAGGGTGTTTCATTGTCATATGCTACGTTGCATGTGGAATGTGTGTCAGTCATTGCATAGATGTGGATTTATCGTTGTGATTTCCAGTTGTTTGGTCTTGTCGCTGGCTTTTTGACATCTCCCTAACAATAGATCAGGAGCACTTGCATGATGCTGTAAAAATAAATGCTGCCTTGGCAGACTGATCTGCATTTGATGTGTGCTAAACCCAGCTTATTGGATTGTGGAGTGTAAATGGGTTTGCAGTATTATCGACGCAATCTATTTCTGATTGTCTTTCATTGTGACGTGTTTTGTTTGACATTTAGGAACATGATCAGAGCACAGTGTTGTATTAATATTTAACTAATTCCACGATGAGTATTCACCCCTTTAGCACCCTTGATTGGAGTGGGAGTTTGTTCCCAGGAGTATGATTTCTTATTAATTTGTAATGTGCAGCAAGTGTTGTGGGCTGGGTACGTGTGTTTGTGTTTGTGTTTGTGCCGTATGAAGTCAACTAGCCTTTTCTTCACTTGTTTCGCATGGTAGATGCAATTTGGTCTGATTCAACATTGAAAGTGATGACGAGGATTGTTTAAACATCAGTAATTTTCTAAAGAAGGATCCCCAACCTGAAACATCCATCCTTTCTCTCCACAGATGCTGCCTGACCCGCTGAGTTCCTCCAGCACTTTTTTTTTTTTTTGCAAAGTAATTTAGCTTTTTTTCCTCTGCAATTCTTATTATTCTCAGTTTAGGCAATGGTGGAATGCAGTATACGACACTGCTGAGCAGAGTATAGAGTAATCTAATTATTTTGCAGTTGTTTGTGTCCCATCCAGTAACTGGGCATCTTTTTAATGCTGGTTCGGTCAATGTTGCTTTCCTAGATTAACAGTTCTCCAAGGTGGCACAGTGGTGGAGCAGTAGAGTTGCTGCCTCACAGCACCAGAGACCCCGGTTGCATCCTGATTACGGAAACTGTCTGTACAGAGTTTGCACGTTCTCCCTGTGACCACGTTGGTTTTCTCTTGGTGCTTCAGTTTCCTCCCACACTCCAAAGACGTGCAGGTTTGTCAGTTAAGGGCCTGTCCCACTACACGGGTTTACCCAAGAGCTCTCCCGAGTTTAAAAAACAAAAAATCAAACTCGTGGTAAGTACGTAAGTACGTAGCGGGTACGTTGGAGCTCGGGGACGTCTCTTAGCAACTCGTAACGCTAACGGCAGGTACTAGGGAAACGCGGTAAGTACGTGAAGACTCGTGAAGATTTTTCAACATGTTGAAAAATAACCAGGAGAGCCCCGAGTCCCTACGAGCGGCCATTACCGTAATTCTCTGAGTTCGAATCGGGGGAAATTCGGGAGAACTCTTGAATTACCTCGAACGGTGGGACAGGCCCTTTAATTGGCTTCAGTAAAATTGTAAATTGTCCCTAGTGCGTGGGTTAGTGTTAGTGTACGGGTGATCACTGGTTGGCGTGGACTCGAAGGGCCTGTATCTCAGTCTCCACTGCTTGAGCCGATGCATGAATGGCCACTTGGATGCAATATGGGAACTGAACCCCCTGAGGAATCAGTCCTGAGAAGAGATGGGAAGAACACAGTGCAAAAGCTGTATAGAGAAATCCAGTTTAAAATAAATTGGATTCTGGAGAAGCCCAGACATGGTGATGAAATGATTGCGCAGTTTCCTTTGCTAAATAGGTTGAGGTGGACCTGGAGTCACAACCTCGGGTTACATAAATAGATCTAACATCAGGATTGTGGGGCCCCTGGAACAGCGTGTGGTTTCTCCACCAAGCACTGGATCACCAGTTTGCTTTAAGCAAAAGCCTGACTCAATTCCACCCAGGTCAGTGTCCATCTGCCCATAGGTAAACAGAAATGCTGGGGAAACTCAGCGGGTGAGGCAGCATCTATGGAGCGAAGGAACAGGTGACGTTTCGGGTCGAGACCCTTCTTCAGAGTCTCTTGCCCAGAGGAGGGGAATGGAGAACCAGAGGTTTAAGGTGAGGAGGGAAAGATTTAATAGGAACCTGAGGAGTACATTTTTTAAACAAAGGGTGGTGGGTGTATGGAACGAACTGCCTGAGGGGGTTGTTGAGGCAGGTACTTTCGTGATGTTTAATAAATATTTAGGCAGGTACATGGATGTGACAGGTTTAGGCGGATATGAGATGTCCTTGACAGTAATTGTGTACATCTCAGATGCACAGGTCATTGAAACATTTGTTGCCAGCTAGATGTAGCATTGCAACAAGCCTGGCAGGATATTGCATAAACACTGTTCCTAACTTGCCAATCTCTGTCATGTCACAAATGAGCTCTCGCTTTACAACCATTTTGGGGCCCTGGTGTATCTGTTGTCCAGTTTTCAGTCTGTCTTGTGCTGTATCATGAAGAACCAGTGCCTTCGAATGATTTGTGTGTGCCCCCTCTCAAGTTGTTATCTTGTGCCCTGATAACATTGTTTTAATTTTTCTCCAAAATCACACACATGGTTTGTCCTTCTCTTTCATGGTTACTCCTCCAGCAGGTAAGAGCATTTCTTCTTCACTAACCGGAAGGTAATTTATCCCAGCTAATGTTGGCTTCTTACTTGAAAATCTAGAGAAGCCATTTTCAGAAAGCCTTTGATGTTGATGTGCTTATTTGGGATGTCATGGCATTAATTAAAAAAAACAACAAAGAATGAGCAACTAATAAATCGGTTTTTAAGAAGGAACTGCAGATGCTGGAAAATTGAAGGAGAAACTCAGCAGGTGCAGCAGCATCTATGGAGTGAAGGAAATAGGCAACATCTAGGGCCAAAACCCTTCTTCAGACTGATTTAGTTTATGGTGCTGAAGATAGATATGGAGTATCTGAGCGGGCCAGACTTGAGTCCTAAGAAGTGTCCAACCTGAAATGTCACCTATTCCTTTTCCCCAGAGATGCTGTCTCACCTGCTGAGTTACTTCAGCATTATGTGTCTTATCTTCGATATAAACCAACATCTGCAGTTCCTTGCTACACATAGTTTCCGGTGCTGTTGTGATGAATGGTCGATGGGTTTCTTCCACCATTCTCCTCAACAGCACCATAAAATAAACTCATTCACTAATTGCTCACTTATTGCTGTGGATGAGAATTTACTAGAGCAGCCTTTGTGCTGCATTAGCTTGTGTAGAAGCCTGTCCTTCACAAGTAAAGGGCTGGAAAGTTGCTTGGTACCCTGATTAGAAATCTGCAGACAGCTCCAGCAAATCACACTCCCATTTAACTTGGTGTAATCCTAATTAAATCAAAGGAGCCTAGAAGGGTCAGGATGTCTGTTTTTTTTTTAAAGGGCTAAGTGCTTGCTTTGGTTTTAAAGAGCCAACAATGACACTAATTTCCAGAATTAAGATAGATCCCTCATTCCATGAACAAGAATCTATATTGTGTACTCTAAAACTAGAGGGCATTGGCCTAAGGTAAGAGGGGAGAGACCTTGGGGCCAACTTTTTCATTCGGTTTAGTCTGTATCCGGAATGAGCTGCCAGAGGAAGCTTTATGCCCCTGTCCCACTTAGGAAACCTGAACGGAAACGTCTGGAG
Source organism: Leucoraja erinaceus (assembly GCF_028641065.1). NCBI lineage: Eukaryota > Metazoa > Chordata > Chondrichthyes > Rajiformes > Rajidae > Leucoraja > Leucoraja erinaceus. Next base: position 7,163,511 of record NC_073412.1, on the reverse strand, counting down.
ACTTGGCGCCCCACCCAAGGTTTCCGTGCGGTTCCCGTAGGTTTTTGTCAGTCTCCCTGCCTGCTTCCACTACCTGCAACCTCCGTTCCGGCAACCACCTGCAACCTCCGGGAACCGCACAGAAACCTTGAGTGGGGCGCAAAGTCTCCAGAGGTTTCCGTTCAGGTTTCCTAAGTGGAACAGGGGCATTAGAAGCATTTACGTTTTACACTTGGATAGGAATGATTTAGAACGATATGAGCCAAATATAGGAAGTGGGTCTAGCCCAAAAATGCCAATTGGTTGGCGTAGAATAGGTGGGCCAAAGGACCTGTTTTAAGGCTGTAAATCTCGATGATTTTGCACCTGCCAACCTTGTCCAAGTCTCGTGCAAAGTCTGCAAGTCCCACATTGGCCTCATCAGGACCTCAGAACCCTAGGCCCTGATGAGGTCAGAGTTAAAGCAAGTCAGCCCTAACTGCAAGTGATTGCCTAAGAGAAGGGGTTGAATTAAAAACCTAGTTAATCGCAGGGAAATAAATCTTTAGCAGTAAAGATGAATATATGGGACTATATATATTTCCATAAAAACACATGTTCACTGATGAAAACAGAAAATGCTGAAAAACAGTCTCTGTGGAAAGAGAAATGAGCGATGTGTCCGACCTGTGACTGTTTATCAACTTCAGAGATACAGGTCCTTTGGCTCGCCGACCGGCGATGATCCCGTACCGATCTGGGGGCAATTTTACAATTTACCGAAGCCAATTAACCTACATTCCTGTAGGTCTTTGGTGTGTGGGAGAAAAATCATGCGGTCACAAAGATAACTCTGTATATCCCACAGTCAGGATTGAACCCGGGTCTCTCGAGCTGTGAGGCAGCTACTCTACCATTGTGTCACTGTGCCACCCCTTAACTGATGAAACATTGTTTATTTTTCCACAGAGGCTCTTTGACATGATGAGCTTTTCCAGTCGTTTCTGTCTTTATTTCGGGTCTGCAGTTTTAATTTGAATTTTATTTATTCATGCTTCTTGGAAAATGAAATGTATTCTCCTAGCTTGACCTCGTCTATATAAGACACCAATTTTACAGCAATATTCTTAAGTTTAGAATGGTTCAGGAAATGTCACACGCCATTTATAGCCTTGGGGACCTAGACCAAGTGCTTTTTTTTGTGAGGGTAAATGCCTGTTTAAAAACTAGAATGTCAAATATTACAGCAAGATTAAAAGTTAAAAAAATAAAATGTTGTAGTGTAATAAAATGTTGGACCGCCACAATGTATTAATTAAATTAAGCAATTAACCCTACAAACACCTCAAGAAGTTTATAGGTTGGTGATCTGCCATAGACACCAACAGTGAAGAATGATATGTGTACCAGCATCTAACTTTCTACAACAAAACCACTGGCTAGGCCTCTGACTGGATAAGAAATAGTGGGTATCAGTCACTCTGCCACCCGCCAACCTTTGTTGAACCAACAATTTGTGGATGAATGTCTTGTGATCTTTGTGTACAATGAGTTACGAAAGCAATGATTAGGAGGTCTATTTTCGGAGCAGCGTGTGGAAATGTGCGTCCTACCCTCTGCAGCCCATTGCAACACTAATCAGGCATGCTGTTCAAAACTATAAATTAAGTGGGCTGTTTGGTGCATTCGAGCCTGCCGAATGTTACCTTGTCGCTTCCCACCATCTGCTGTTCTCCATATAAACAACCCCAATTGTTGCCGAGCTCTTGTACCATTCTCCCTGACAGAAGTTAAATCACGCTCTGCTCGCAACCTAAAGCTAATAAAATTTACCCAGAGCGTAACAAATGATCGCTATTCACAAACCAATTAACTCCACAGTGGCACTCCGGTAGACCCTCTTCTAAAACACTGCCATATCCCATTTTACACTTGCTTTGAAGGACGCAAAATGTTGCGGTCACTGAGTGGGTCGGGCAGCATGTCTAGAGAACATGGATAGGTGATGTTTCGGGTAGGGACCCTTCTTCAGACTGCTTGCTTTGCCTGGTTTGGGAATATATTGGAATACCTTTTATAGCAGGTCCAATCCTTCCTCCTCTTTTCACTTAGATCAAGTCAAGTGAGTTTATTGTCATATGTCCCAGATAGGACAATGAAATTCCTGCTTTGCATCAGCACAACAGAATATAGTAGGCATGAATACAGAACATATCAGTGTGTCCATACACCATTATATAAATATACACACACATCAATAAATAAGCAGATAAAGTGCAAATAAACAGATGCAACTACATTTAAAGTAGCTCTTTCTTCCCAATAACCCTTTCTGGCTTAAGCCCTCCCTTCACCACCTCCAGTTTAAATTCCATTTGGAATATTTTGGAGGACCAAGAAACCAAGAACCAAGAACCAAGATAATGGTCTATTAGTGTTCAGAAATTTGTTTCAGTTGAGTTTAATAGCCTGATGGCTGTGGGGAAGTAGCTATTTCTGAACCTGGACATTGCAGTCTTCAGGCTCCTGTACCTTCGACCTGAAGGTAGCAGGGAGATGAGTGAGTGGCTAGGATGGTGTGGGGTGTGGGTCCTTGATGATGCTGCCAGCCCTTTTGAGGCAGCGACTGCGATAGATCCCCTCGATGGTAGGGAGGTCAGAGCCGATGATGGACTGGGCAGTGTTTACTACTTTTTGTAGTCTTTTCCGCTCCTGGGCCCACAAGTTGCCGAACCAAGCCATGAAGTTAAAACTCAATCCTGCCATTTATTCCAATGATGATAGACACAAAATGCTGGAGTAACTCAGTGGGACAGACAGCACCTCTGGGTAGAAGGAGTGGTTGACGTTTCAGGTCGAGACCCTTCTTTAGACTGCTTGACCCAAAACGCCACCCATTCCTTCTATCCAGAGATGCTGTCTGTCCTGCTCAGTTACTCCAGCATTTTGTGTCTTATCTTCGGTGTAAACCAGCATCTGCAATTCCTTCCTACACTTATTCCAATAAATTATTTACCGAGCCTTCAAAACCATAAAATTCCACATTTCTGTCAGCATTTTCCCCTCTGCCCAGCATTTGCAACAGCTTTGATTTCTCATGTCTTGAGTAAGGAGACAGTGGGTTTAAATCCTACCCAAGAGACTCCAGAGAAATGCTGAATGTCACAAGTGCCCTTCTTTACATGAGGCATTATGAAGAAAGACTGGATAGACTTGGTTTATACTCTCTAGAATTTAGAAGATTGAGAGGGGATCTTATAGAAACTTACAAAATTCTTAAGGGGTTGGACAGGCTAGATGCAGGAAGATTGTTCCCGATGTTAGGGAAGTCCAGGACAAGGGGTCACAGCTTAAGGATAAAGGGGAAATCCTTTAAAACCGAGATGAGAAGAACTTTTTTCACACAGAGAGTGGTGAATCTCTGGAACTCTCTGCCACAGAGGGTAGTTGAGGCCAGTTCATTGGAGAAGAGGGAGTTAGATGTGGCCCTTGTGGCTAAGGGGATCAGGGGGTATGGAGAAGGCAGGTACGGATACTGAGTTGGATGATCAGCCATGATCATATTGAATGGCGGTGCAGGCTACCGAATGGCCTACTCCTGCACCTAATTTCTATGTTTCTATCAGCCACCCGATGCCCCATCTGTGTTCAGCGGGAGTTTTCCTCTTTCCCCTAAGCTGATCTTTTTTGAATATCAGTCAAGAATATCCCTCTGCTTAATAAGGGAATTTCCCTTGTACGATTGAAAAGTTATGGGTCTTCAGTTATGAAGGGTTTTATCTGAGTGCAAGTCTGTCTTGACGTGGAGGAGCTGAGATATCTGTTCACCAGTTTGCAATAATTCCCTTTGACTCTGCTCTGTGTAAAATGCCCAACATCTTCCAAATATGTTGGCTGTACACAGCCCTGGACAATTGGCTGGTTCAGTAATCCAGTGATGTGTCCCTCCCACCTCCAGCTGTTCATCAGAGTAGCATTTCATTCCTATTTTGGGTTGCTGTCTTCACACAATGAATCGGTGAATGAACAATTATCTTCCCAGCCCTAAAGTAGAATGTGCATTCTCCCCTCCTCCCCAATGCCGGTCCCATTATTATCCCAGACTAATTTCACTAAATAGTTGCAGAAAGGCCCGGACTCAATCTATTACCTCTATAGATGCAGCCTGACACACTGAGTTACTTCAGCACTTTGTGTTCCACTTGCAGTATCTGCAGTTCCTTGTGTTTTCAAGCAAAGAGGTCCCACTGCAGTTTACAGGACCCTGGTGAGACCACACCTCAAGTTCAAGTGAGTTTATTGTCATGTGTCCCTGTATAGGACAATGAAATTATTGCTTTGCTTAAGCACACAGAAAAAAATAGTAGGCATTTACTACAAAACAGATAAACGTGTCCATATACCATGATATAAATATATACACACATGAATAAATAAACTGGTAAAGTGCAAATAACAGAAAGTGGTTATTAATAATCAGAGTTTTGTCCGAGCCAGGTTTAATAGCCTGATGGCTGAGGTATTGGAGTATTGTGTGCAATTTTGGTTGCTATCTAGTACAATCATGCTACATGCATGGCCATATAACAGTAGGTAGTGCAAAGAGAAAACAAACACAGAGTTCAGTATTACAGCGTTGTAGTTGCAGTTACAGTCCTGGACAATTGTCATGCTCAGTAAATTGGTTATATGTAGGATTATAAAAAGAGGTTCCAGTTAGCCACGGCATTAACAAGATTAAAAATAAACCTTTTGCAATCACAGAATGTCCAAAGCATTTTGGAGCCACTGACATTCTTTCAATGTACAGTCAATGTCATAGGAGGTGGTCAGGTTATGCATGGGAAACTCTCATGGACAGTTTCTACATGCCAATTGTAGAGTCATTACAACACAGCAAGACTCCATTTGTCTCATCGATGGAGCAATCATGTCAGCCTCATTTCCCCACTTTCTCCAACGCGCTGCAAATTGTGCTCGAAAGCCCTTGATTGAGCATCTTTTCATCACCCTTAAAAGCAACGAGCTGCAGAACCTGCCCCCTCCTCTCTTCCTGCTTCCCCCACCTCCAAACCACAAACCGTCTGAAGAAGGGTCCCGACCCGAAACGTCACCTCTCTGTGTTCTCCAGAGATGCTGCCTGACTCGTTGAGTAAACCAACATCTGCAGATTTGTTTCTGCAGATCATAACTACTTGTTTGCTGATGGGATTTTGCCTTGCGTTGTATCGTTTGCCCAAAGCTTTAAATTAAATTAAATCAACCTCGTCACGTTAACAAGCTGGGAAGAATACAGAGTACATTTACAAGGATGTTGTCAGGACCCAGGGGCTTGAGCTAGGGGGACAAGTTAGGCAGCCTGCAACTTTGGAGCACAGGAGACTGAAGGGAGATTATACACAAGTTAGGCAGGCTGGATCTTTGGAGCACAGGAGACTGAAGGGAGATTATATATAGAGGTGTATAAAATCATGCAGTAATGGCTGTGGGAAATACACAGATCTTGGGAATCAAGAACCAGAGGTTTAAGGTGAGAAGGGAAAGATTTAGTAGGAACAAGGTGGTGGATATAAGCAACTAGCTACCAGATGAAGTAGTTGATGAAGGTACAATAACAATATTTAAAATACAATTGGACATGGTCATGGATAGGATAGGAAAGGATCAGGTGATACGAGCCAAAGGGGAGCAGTTTAGTTGGGGCATTTTGATTGACGGATGGGGTTGGCTGAAGTGCCTGTTTCCATGTTGTATGACTCTGATTCGCATCTGTTTATTCAATGTTCATTGCGATTCGATTTATTGGCCAGGCACCAGGGAGAACTCTTCTTTAAATAATACTGGGGAGAGGGTTAAAAGCCCAACTGAAGTCCCGGGCGGAGCCCGTTTAAAGTGAAAGGCAGCATCTCTTTTCTTGGCACCTTCTCACCACTGACAAGCCTGTCTCGGTTTCTGGAACCTTGTGCAACTTACTAAAAGGAGTCTTGGCGTCTTGCGTGTGGAGTGTTGATATGAAGTGTTTGGAGCTGCCACTCGTGCAGAAGTGCTTTAAAGGAGTCCGTTGGAAGGGAAGGGGAGGGAGAGATTAGCAACAGATTAAATATGGGTTTTTGAAAACTGTTACATTTAGCCGTTTTTGATATTAAATACTTTTGCCAATTTAGAATTTGCTGATTCTCTCACACCTGTTCCAGAGAAAATATAATTCTTTTATTTTTTTTTTTAAATTTTATTAGAAGCAATGTACATACATCTTAATCATAATATGCAACATACTACATTTCTTGCGCAACTTCTTTAAAAAAAAAACTTTAACCTGTAATAGAAAAAGAGAAAAGGAAAAAGAGAAAGAAGAAATGAGTGAGGAGAGTAGTGTAGTGTAGTCCGCAGCAGTTGGCGTTAAGTGAATGATAATGGCTAAGTAGACTGCGTGCTTGAAAATGTGAAAAGAAAAGAAGAAAAAAAAAGGCCCCACAGAAAAGGGGGGGCCTTAAAAAAAGAAAATAAGTAAGGAATCTAAAAAAGGTAAGGCTAAGCAAGAAGGAAAGGGAATGTGCCTAATTCCTAACGATTCACACCCATATAATTCTTGTTCGACATGATAAAATATTTCAGGTTTTGGACTATTTTCCCAAACCTACTTCCATCTGCTCTTCCTCGTGGATAAAGTTCTAGAGGCAACACGCCCTTTCCAGAATATTGACGAATGTGTCCTTCCCCTCACCCTCTGCATCAAGATTTACGGCCTTCAACAATGAGCTACTTTGTTTTCGTAACATTTCGTGGCAATGTATTTGCAGTCTCAATATTGTTCCTTTAAGCTTGATGCGATTTATTAGCAGGATCCTTCCATAGGCATGTTTTATACCGCTTTTCTGTTTGCGTTCAATACTAATTATGTGACCTTTAAAAGGGAATGTGTCTTGTGTTGGCTCGTTGTGAATCTACACATGTAATGTAGAAAGACCGCCTCCGTCCCATTTGTATATAAATTGGCTCTTCAGCGCATGGCATAAGATCGTCATCTCGAAGCCAAGAGGTGCAGGGCTGGAGAGTAAACATAAAGAAACCATCAACTTTGAAGGAAATGTGCGAGGCAAAGTTTTTATGCAGTGGAATGATTGCCTGCAACACACTGCCAGGGGTGGTGGTGGCAGAGATACAAGAGTGGGGTTTAACAAATCTTTAGACAGGCACATGGAAAGGGGGGGGGGATATGGATCACTTTTAGGCAGAGTAAATCAATTTAAGATGTGTTAGAAAGAACTGTAGATGCTGCTATAAATCGAAGGTAGACACAAAATGCTGGAGTAACTCAGCTTGTCTAACTTAATTTAACTTGGCATCATATTCAGCATGGATGCTGTGCTATTCTAAGTTACTGGGCAGGTATGTCGTTCTGAAAGAGGAATAACAGGTTAGTGTGAGGAGGATGCATGCAGTCCCTCACCCACTCTTGCATGTGTCTCGCTTATTACTTTCCAGTTAGAGGCTGACTGACCTAAATACTGGGTAGGTGCAACATTCTATATTATTGCAGACAATTTTAAATGTCAACTATTCCAGTCATCTTGTGCCCAGTAGGTCAGTTATTTTCATCTGTGTACTAATTTTCTTGATTGCATGCTGAGCATTAGGATTCCTGCTCCTGTTGCTAACGGATTGTTTAATTACACACTAAGTCTTTCTGACACCTGAATCTGATGATTCACCAGCTACTCATTTTATTTTAATGTGAGATTTTTAGATTTTTATAGATATAGATAGATAGATATAGATAGATATGGATGGATGGATGATTGATGGATAGATGAGTGATTGATTGATGGATAGATGATTGATTAATAGATGGATAGATGATAGATGAGGGGTAGAAGGGTAGAAAGATAGAAAGATATTGTAGTAGAGGTGAGGAATGTGTTGGAGTTGTGTACATTTCAAATGCTGTTATGCAATGTCAGTCAGGGTTGTTGGTTTAACAGATACCTATCAATGATCTATCTTTGACCCCCAATGTGTACAGTTAACATAGAAACATAGAGAATAGGTGCATGAGTAGGCTATTCCAACCTTCGAGCCAGCGTCACCATTCAATGTGATCATGGCTGATCATCCAAAATCAGTACCCCGTTCCTGCTTTTTTCCCCCATGTCACTTGATTCCTTTAACCCTAAGAGCTAAATCTAACTCTCTTGAAAAGTTGTGAGAATGTAATCAGCACTACCCACCCACTCTTCCATTCACGATATCAATTTTGCTCCATACCAGGAGTGTTGTGGACCCCCTCGATATTCTGACCAGCAAATTCTATTTGAATCCTTATTTTGTGTTTCAGTTGCATTTGCCCGGCTTGGTTTGGTTTGGCATGGTGAATGCTTTTTCATACCATTGTTGGTAGAATGGTCATTTTATTGTGAGTTCATATCATTATCTTTCATTGGGGAGCATTTGGATTTGTTCAAATGTGTAATGTTAATTTTCCATATTTTGTCTCATTTTTATTAGGTTTTGAAGGATGCTCCATGGTTCCTTCCATCTACCCTCTTGAAACGCTCCATAATTCACTCTCTCTGAAGCAGGTGAACGAGTTCCTATCATCCATCTCCGAAATTTGTGGAAAATCCCACGACAGAGCGACAAAAGGTAAAAGGTGACACTTCACCTGAAGCTGATACCATTTTGGGATGCGTTAACCTGGACGCATCCCAGCAAATCCCGAACCAGGGGACACACACAGTTTAAGAATAAGGGGCAAGCCATTTAGAACGGAGACGAGGAAACACTTTTTCTCACAGAGAGTGGTGAGTCTGTGGAATTCTCTGCCTCAGAGGGCGGTGGAGGCCGGTTCTCTGGATACTTTCAAGAGAGAGCTAGATAGGGCTCTTAAAAATAGTGGAGTCGGGGGATATGGGGAGAAGGCATGAACGGGGTACTGATTGGGGATGATCAGCCATGATCACATTGAATGGCGGTGCTGGCTCGAAGGGCCGAATGGCCTGCTCCTGCACCTATTGTCTATTGTCTGGTGTCTATAAATTGAGCTTGTAGTGTCAAGCACGGTTCTACAGCACACCATGTCACAACAGCCCATGCATCTGAGCTAGTATTCAGCAAAGTCAGCTAACATGGCCCCTGCAAGATGGCTCATGGGCAAGGCTGGGGCAGTTAGAGGGTTTCTTCCCTGAAGGACCGAAAAGTGTTGGAGTAACTCAGTGGGTCAGGCATCAGATTTCTTCTCGCGGGTTGGATAGGGCATGTTTAATTTTAATTTGGAGATGCAGCATGGAAATAGACCCTTTGGCCCACCGAGTCCACCCTGACCATCGATCACCCTAGTTCTATGTTACCCTGCTTCCCCATCCACATTAGGGGCCAATTAGCCTACAAACCCGCAATTTCTGAGGAGGGCTGAAGTAAAGAAATGTACGCTGCATCCTTTCTTCTGATCTGAGAGGGGAATGCTCGATAGGCCGATGAAGATGAGTAATGCTTACCGAAAGCTTAGAGCTGGAGAATTTTCTATTCACTGTCCCACTCCACCGCTAGCATTTGCTGACATCTATGACCTTAGTGCAGAGCTCAAAACAAAGTTAAGCACACTTTTCCCATGAGGTGCAGATCCTATATTTTGTCTGAAGCTATCGGTGTTGAATATTCCTTCAACGTGTGCTGGTGACAAAGGGACACTCTTGCCTGACCGACATGCCTGCTGTTAATTCCCCTTCATTCAATTCTGCGGTCTTCTGATAGTGGCTTGTATCATTGATATTCCACCTCCACCACCTATAATTTAATTCACCTTCTGTTTCCTGACAGTAAAACATATCAACCTCTGAAAGATAAACCCTTCAGAGTTTCTCAAATTTAGTTTTTCTTAACAAAGAGAAACATTTTGCCTGCAAAATAGCCGAAGGAATCCCCAGGAGTAATCGAACTGAGTGCATGGATTTTAGCCTTGCATACGCAGGAGACATAATGATGAGAGATACAATAGATGTTGCAAGGGCAACATCTGTGTGTAGGTTCATCCACTGAGAGAAGGTTAATAAATATATAGAAACCGATGAAAGCATTGTGTAGTTTCAGGACGTTCGGCCCGATTCCCCGCTGTGACTTCGCAGGTGAGTGGCGGAAGATTTAAGTAAACCAGTGTGGTGATAATGAGGGAGGCAGCACACTAGGTTACAGGAGCTACACAGGCCACACGTTCCCAGATTTGTGATCTGAAAATGGAGATAGCTTGCAATTTTACTGTGCTTTCATCACCTTGAACCCCCAGATTTACAACTACTGCTGAAATGATATCACGATTGTGCGAGTGGCCTTATTTTCGCTGGTGTGATGAGTCTGCTTACACAATGGTTCAATTTGTCATCATTTGCAAATGCATGGTCATCGCTTTCTTCTTGCGCATGGCATGCACAGCTTAAAGTTGCAGGTCAACTTGCTCTATTTGATCTTGTTTGTGCACGTCAGGTTGATTGCATTAGTCGAAACCGGGTGGACCACTTGAAGGCTGCAATCTTCCCATCCCAGCACATAGTGAGAATGGGGTTGAGAGGGAAAGATAGGTCAGCCATGATTGAATGGCAGAGTAGACTCGATGGGGCGAATGGCCTAATTCTACTCCTAAAACCTATCAATGTGAAATATTTTTTTGCATACAGTCCAGTACAGTACTACCATACCTACGCACATCCTCGATTAGCAAGTGTGTTGAAATAGTAATAGATATAAAAGAAATAGAAATAGTCTACTGAGTCCGCATGCAAGAGGCACCATTTTCAACATTCAGGCCGTGTTTTAGTTCTTATGGGCATTATCCAGGCAAGCCCCAGGCCGCTGCAAACCTTCAGCCGTCACCTTCCTTGGATAGATAATAGACAATAGGTGCAGGAGTAGGCCATTCGGCCCTTCGCGCCAGCACCGGATGTGCCAGGAATATAAAGTTAGTGTTAAAGAATGTGGTTCTATGGTTTGGGGTTTATGTAATGGTTCTTGTTGTTGTTTGACAGAGCTTTCAGCCATGTTTGAGACCATGGGAAATAGCCAGGCTGCGGTGGATTCATACATGCCACAACAGGTCCTGCCCTCCTCAGTTACCTCACTCTCCATACGTCCTCGCTCGGAGAAGCCTCCTTGGTGTAAGTCACATTTAAAAAAAAAAAAAAAAAAAATGTTTCACTTGTCATTTGCATCAATATTGAGAGGCCAGTATTTGCATGTACAAAAGTGGGTGATAGATCAAGTTCCAGAGTATGAAATCTAAGGTGGATTTAAATGTGAGCTTCAGACTTGTAACCAAATAAAATGTCCTAAATAAAACTTGTCGACTGCAGATGCTGGTTTACAAAAAGTGCTGAGTACTGGAGTAACTCTGGGTCAGGCAGGATTTCTAGAGAACATTTCGGCGATGACTTTTCGGGTCGGGACCCTTCTGAACAAAAAGAGAAAAGGGAGGGCAGTGGAGGCAAATTCACTGGATGGAATTAAGAGAGAGTTAGATACCCCAGGGGCTGGTGGAATCAAGGGGAGAAGGCAGGCACGGGTTATTGATTGGGGACGATCAGCCATGATCATAATGAATGGCGGTGCTGGCTCGAAGGACCGAATGGCCTCCTCCTGCACCCATTTTCTATGTATTGTCAGACAAAGGGTCCCGACCTGAAACATCGCCTATCCATATTCTCCAGAGGTGCTGCCTGACCCGCTGAGTTACTCCAGCACTTTGTGTTCCTTTTATTACCCTAGTTGTTTGACATTTAAGCACGTTTGTTTAATAATAGATAGGAGACGAGCTTTGTTGGTACTTAACATGCCCTTGATTGGACACCAAGCTGTATTGAATCATTGGAAGAGATGACTGAAACCTTGACCCAAGTAGGTTTGACTGAGATTAGAAAACACAAGGATTATAAAGGGGACAAGATTACAGGGGAGGATGCAAGACCTGATATCGCACGTTAGTCTGAGCCCGGTGCACCAAATGTGTGGTCCCCTGATCACTAGCCATCATTGGATAATTGCCAGATCGATCCTTCCCGGGTAAAGTTATAAAGGAACGGGGAACCTGCTAGGCACAATTCACGTCTCAAACAGTTCTTTTCTCATTAGGTACACAAAAATGCTGGAGAAACTCAGCGGGTGCAGCAGCATCTATGGAGCGAAGGAAATAGGCAACGTTTCGGGACGAAACGTTGCCTATTTCCTTCGCTCCATAGATGCTGCTGCACCCACTGAGTTTCTCCAGCATTTTTGCATACCTTCGATTTGACAGCATCTGCAGTTCCTTCTTAAACACCAAGTTCTTTTCTCATTACCTTGTGCTCTCTTTACACAGATGCCCGTCCATTTAAATGACTTAAGTGTGTAAATGTCTGATCACAAATAGCATTAAGTGTTTGGGGAAAGCTAATCAAGAGTTCTACCCTGCCAGACTCCAGCTGTAGCTGGCATTACCTTCTGCGCATTCACATAAAGCCTTACAGGGCAGCATAGTGGTGCAGCGGTAGAATTGCTGCCTTACAGCACCAGAGACCTGGGCTCAACCCTAACTAAGGGCACCGTCTGTGCAGAGTATGTACGTTCTCCCAGTGACCGGGTAGGTTTTTTCCGTATGCTGCGCTTTCCTACCACATCCCAAAGACGTGCAGGTTCGTAGGTTAGCTGGCTTTGTAAATTGTCCCTAGTGTATAGAATGGCACTAGTGTATGGGTGATTGTTGATCGGTGCGGACTCGGTGGGCTGAAGGGCCTGCTTCCGCACTGTATCCCTAAACTAAACTATTGAACATTAGACAGCCCATCAATCTTGTAGAATAAGCCTTCCAAAGTCTGTTATTAATGGTTTAATGTCCATTGGACCTTGCAAAGCATATCAGGCATCATTAACACAGTTAAATCAATATACTCTTAATCCATCAGCTGAGAGTGCTCTCACTATTAAACAGAGATCTCTCATCACTGGTATCCTGTTAGCCAGCTGAAAGTGTTTAAGAAGGAACTGTGCAGATGCTGGAAAATCGAAGGTACACAAAAATGCTGGAGAAACTCAGCGGGTGCAGCAGCATCTATGGAGCGAAGAGGATGGGCAATGTTTCGGGCCGAAACCCTTCTTCAAAGTGTTCCCTTCCAACACAACAACAGGGTGAAGAGAGAGATTCTGTGATTGTATCTCTGGGTATATTTTCACAGTTCAGATTGTGATAAGATCTGTGTTGATATCCCGGTAATGCACAGCTTGTGTATTGCAATGCACTGCAGTAGTGCAGAGGCGGTTTTTGGTGTACAGCTTGTGTATTGCAATGCACTGCAGTAGTGCAGAGGTGGGTTTCACTGGTGTACATTGCAATGCACTGCAGTAGTGCAGAGGTGGTTTTCACTGGTGTATGTGCGGGAATAATTTTCACCTGTTTTAATTCCCCTGTATTTTTTTAAATGCAGACAGCAGCGGGCCTTCGAGCACCGTGTCGAGCGCTGGCCCGTCCTCGCCCAATACCTCGGACAACTCGCCCCGCTTTAGCTTCAGTGACAAGTCGTCGCTCACTCCGCAGAGCAGCGAGGAGCAGCAGCAGCAGTCCGCCCAACTAGCAGCTCCAAGCCACAGTCACAAGGATCTACAGCTGACCGGACAGGCACAGCAAGCCGCCCAAAGTCAACAGCCGTACCAGAATCACAGCAGCCCACAGGCATCGGCCAGCGTGACTGCGCAGGGGCAGCAGGCAGTGGAAGGTTTGGTGGAAACCTAACCAGTGGCTTGCACCGTTGCATCACACCACAAGCCGTGAGGCGTTCTCTTGAACTTCAGTTGTTAAAATGACTGATGCTGTACAGTTTATACATCCAGAGAACATCTGGGGACAGTCCCAGACTGGCATTATTGCAGTACTGTAAAAGTTAGGAGCTAAACACCCCCATTTTTGGAAGGTGATCTGGAATCACCTTGCACCTTTATACACCAGAAGTGATTGATCAAGTGGGGGTACAGTACCCCCAAAAATGTAATGGATGGTGTGTTATTATCTTGTACGTGTCTCACCCCTATAACTGTGTACAGAAAACCTGCTGCTTCTTTGTCCATGCAGTTTGTAAATTTTAAAAGGTTATTTAATGATGGTATTTTGTAAATATAGAAATATAATTCTGGTGGACATGGCTGAGATTTTAGATTCCAATCTTCTCCTCTGCCCCACATCTTTGCGACATTACAATTGTTAGTGAAGCAGAGAGGAAATGTGATCTTTTCCCTAGTTTTTTGCGTTCCTATTCAGATGTGATTTATAAAGGGTGTAAAACATCCCTGATGTATGTGATCTCATGTGAGCTTTTGCCCATGTTTGGTCTCACCTCGAATAATCTCGGCCAAGCAGAGGTTGGGGGAATTTCTTTTATGATGGAGTGCCCAAGGCGAAGGAAACAAAGCTCTTGAGAAAGTGGTGATGAGGTCTCTTTTGGAACTGTTGCAATTGATTCAGTAAAGGTGCTTCTGCATTGTCATTGGGGAGGTTCCACCTGGATGTGGACTCTGACAGAGGGAACTGTGATATGTTTGTTAGTCAGGACGGCATGGCTTATAGAATGGACTCCCAAAAGTCTTTGGCTGTAGAGGTTCAGCTTCAGTGGCCCTAGGCTGGGGAAGCAGGATATTATTAAGCTAAAGACTCTTTTCCTTGAACAAAGAAGACGCTGCACTTGTCAGAAAGACTCCAGTAGCTGTCTCCGAGGTGGACTGGCCACTGGAGAGTTTCCATGGAAGAAGAGCAGAAGATCAGGCAGTGCCTGTGGACAGCCAACATTTCTGCAAGACCATTTTGCTCCAAGATCTGCAGCCTCTTGTGTCTCCATCTTGCTTTTGAACACATTGCACGAGGCAGTGAATTAACTGTTCCAAAGAAGCTGCATCTTTGAAATATATTGGAGAAGCCAATGTACTTTATGTTTAAAACGTGGTATCCATATCTTAATGTGAGTTGTGTGCTAGTTGTAGGGGAGATATAAATATTTTTAAGTGCCTCATCTGTTGGTATGAGTTTTGTTTTGGTTAGCAGAACATAAAGGAACTATGACTCTTTTTCAGTGCAACCAGGGACCTATGCCTGTTGTTCTTAGACTTCCAACATCAGTAAAATATAATTTGGTTATCATCATCATGATATTTGTCACCTTATCATGCATTAATTTTGATTTGAAAGTGCTCTATCCAGAGGTCCTGGAATGCATTATGTAAACGTCTGTCTTTCTAGGCGAGAAAATTTGGCCAGGGTTATGTATCCCGGTTGTGTGTGTGAGTGTGTGTGTACATGTGGGTACACACCCAGGCAGGACAGGTGTTTATCCCAGTTAAACAGTCAGCTGAAGCTCCCTGGATTGTCACGATAGTCCTAATGTAGAGGCGTCTACTAATCTCCATGCTCATAAGACTACTCATTATCCGAGGTGAATCCTCCTCCTGGACTCTCCGGCCTCTTGGCATCGACTCAAAGCATCGCAGTTCAAGTGGACACCCAGTAGAACCTTCCAATGCAGCCCATTATGCTCACTGAGACTGCGTTACCAATGTTACCACCGCAGTAGCTCAGTGGATTTCTTTTTATCACTAAAATCTCACTGCTGTAAGTTCTCCCTCGGGCAAACACGATACTGCAAGCTCATCGGTCTCAGTGTTCTGCCTTTGAGAGTCGAGGCTGAGTTTTTGTCATAAACATGTCAAAAAATTACTGACTGATGGAATTCTTAGAGGATAGTTTCCCAATGCTGATTTCTTTTTTTTTAAATGGCATATATCTTGATACATGTCCGCAACAAACTTGGGTCAGGTCTGCAATGACTTAAATAATCTCATGGGGGATAGTTATTAGGGAGGAAGAAGTTGCACATAACACTTCTAGACTAGAGTATACTCTCCTCTCATTGCCACAGAAAGCTTGTTTGTAAGGAGAAGGAACTGCAGATGTTGGTTTACCAAAAAAAAGATGTTAAGTGCTGGAGTAACTAAGACGAGAACATAAATAGGTGACGGTTCGGGTCAGGACCGTTCTTCAGTCCGAAGAAGGGTCCTGACCTGAAACGTCACCTATCCATTCATGTTCTCCAGAGATGCTGTCTAGCCTGTGTTACTCCAGCTCTATTTGTAAACGGAGTGTATGATGGTGAACTCCCTTGTTATGACCCTATGGTGCACGGTATAGATTCAACGTGGAGGTGCAGGCTCTTCAATTGGGGTTTGGTTTTGAATCATATTCTAATTCAAAATGCAACCAAAGGCTACTGTCTCACCGCACCAGTGACCCGGAGTTCGTTCCTTTCATCGGGTCGAGTCTGTGTGGTGTTTGTACGTTCTCCCGGTGACTGTGTAGGTTTCCTCACACATTCCCAAAGCTTGTGGGTCTCTGTAGGTTCATCGGCCTCTGTAAATTGCCTCTAGTATGTAGGGAGTGGAAGCAAACGTGGGATAACTAGTGTGAACGGGTGGTCGGCGGCTGGCGTGGACTCGGTGGGCCGAAGGGCCTGTTTCCATGCTGTATCTCGAAACTAGACTATTAGTGGTTGGCAGTGCATACGTGTGGTCACCAGGCAGAATCACTTTTGCTCTTTCACTAATGCACTTTGTTGCTTCCTGGTGGTGTGTTGAGCTGATGGGAACTGTGGGCCTGCTTGCAAACTAATCGGATAGGTAGCTGTTACAAGAGCAGGAAGCATAACAACACAAGGTCAAAGAGTTGTGAGGTGCATAGGTGCTTCCTGCAGCTTAATTAGTGGATTTTTTTTAAATTTTGTTTTCATTGAATCGAGCATTGTACCAATATATATATCTTGCGTTTGAATTAAGTACAGGAAAGTTTGGGTGGCGCAGCGGTATAGTTGCAGCCAGGGACTCATGTTTGATCCTGACTATGGGCACTGTCTGTATGGAGTTTGTACGTTCTTCCCGTTACCTGGCTGGGTTTTCTCCAGTTGCTCCGGTTCCCTCCCACACTACAAAGACATAAAGGTTTGTAGGCTAGACACAAAATGTTGGAGTAACTCAGCGGGTCAGGCAGCATCTCTGGAGAGAAGGAATGGGTGACGTTTCGGGTCGTGACCATTCTTCATACTGATGTCAGGACAGTGGGCGGGACAGAGATATAATGTAGTTGGCAACAGTAATACTGGTGGGAGAACTGGTGGAGAGAGAGGGAAAACATGGGCAATTATAGATACAGAGCAAAAGACACAGACACTCCTATTGCAAGTTGATAATGGGGAGGAGAGGTTTGATGTGAGACTTTCACTGCCAGAGCAGTGCGGGATTCCATTCAAAGCATGGAAGAGGGAGTAAATATCATGAGGAGAATGCTACCTGTGTGAAGCATGATTAAACCTATGTATAATATGATTTGACTGGATTGCACCCAAGCTTGGTTTTTGCACTGTATTTCGGTAAACCATTGCCAAAACTAGGGAGAGATTGACGATCCTCGCAAGCACAGACCCAGGCAGCATTGTAGCTACATGTTGTAATCCTAATTCTGATTCTCACTCTCACTTAATGAGGGTACATGACTGTTGCGATGTACACAGCAGTTGGAGGTGGAGTGAGGCACAAACACTGGCAAAGAGCAAAGGACTGCTCTAAAAAAACATCACTTAAAAGCTGCCTCTAAGAAAAGGTCTGCTCTAATCTGTTTATTGCAACACCTTTTCAAAGGACTTTTAACAGCCCCTGCAAGCAATAGCATCTAGAGCCTTTAAATAGACTGAAAAGTACTGTCAAAAAAATGCTTTGCCGTGCTTCAAAGGTATCAAAAATGCTGGGGAAACTCAGCAGGTGAGGCAGCATCTATGGAGCGAAGGAATAGGTGACGTTTCGGGTCTGAAGAAGGGTCTCGACCCAAAACGTCACCTATTCCTTTGCTCCATAGATGCTGCCTCACCCGCTGAGTTTCTCCAGCATTTTCGTCTACCTTCGATTTTTCCAGCATCTGCAGTTCCTTCTTACACACTGCCGTGCTTCAAAGTGACTCTGTAATACTGGCTATGAATTTGATGCAAGGAACTTGACGGGGCATTTCTAGAATGGACCCTGCAGTGCAGGCTGGTTGCAAACTTTCACATTTTTAATTTTGTAGCAAAATAAATCCCAAATAAAAGTTGACGCTAAAAAAATGAGTAAACTGTGCAAACAAGTGGCTCCACATGCAGGGAATGGAGGATATTGATCACGTGCAGGCAGATATGATATGATACGATAGAACTTTATTGATCCCAGGAAGGAATTTTGTTTCATTGGAAATCAATCATTGATGCCATTAGTTTTTCGGCATCATGTTGGGCACGGACATTGTGGGCTGAAGGGCCAGTTTCCTGTACTATACTGTTTCTATAATGTTTGTTTTATAAAGTATAGAGTTGACTGTACTACGGGACACTAGACCCACCATGTCCATATTGCTTGGATAATCTAGGTCTGTCTTCACTTCCCCACTCTCCCTTGTGGCCTGGGGCTCATATGTCCCTACACTGATATACTTGCCTTAAAACTCTATCCTCATAATAATGCTCTTATAAATTGGTTCTTTGATCAAGCCTTTAAGGGTCTGTCTCACTTGGGTGTCATTTGCGCATCCCAAAAATCCCAAAATCCTGGCACGCCGCGCGCGACTTTGCCTACGACACCGCGCATCACGTGCAGGTCGTGACGCGTAAATGATGTACAAATGTCGCCCAAGTGGGACAGGCCCTTTAATCCCTTGTTTGGGTATCTCCTAGAGTATTTATTGCTGTTTGTACCAGCATGTGAATCACTCCTGGGATGTTTCACTGCATTGAGGTGCAGTAATGCTTAAGATGAACATTTCTTTCTCAACTATTTCCTTGCTCCAACTGTTCTAGATGTCTCCCAACACCTCCTCACCATTCCCTTCTCTTGAAATGTGTTCATAATTAAAATCGTGCTGTTTGATAAACCATATTTTAAAATTTAGATTACCTGTCAGCTGTTCATGACAGCATCACCAAATACATCGAGCAAGTCATGGA
Organism: Leucoraja erinaceus; assembly: GCF_028641065.1. Taxonomy (NCBI): domain Eukaryota; kingdom Metazoa; phylum Chordata; class Chondrichthyes; order Rajiformes; family Rajidae; genus Leucoraja; species Leucoraja erinaceus. Next base: position 7,144,537 of record NC_073412.1, on the reverse strand, counting down.
GCCACTAAAGCTATGTATCAGGTGAGATATTTTTGTTATCTCCTCTGGCATTAAGCTGCAACTGAGCTGAGTCTGCAGAATGATTTAGAGAGAGCCTTTAACCTGACCAATTTGTGGAAAAGTTGCGGCTGTGGATATGGATTCTCATCGCATTGATTAATGGATACGAATGGTTCACAGTGATCTGTATATGGTCTATTAAAATGATTTATTGATGGGGTATTTGTGAAGAGGCTCGGCCAAATGAAGGTGGCCCAATACTGGTTGAAGTCTGGTTTTCACTTGCGTGAAGAAGCAAAATAGAAATGCCCACTAAATGCAAACTACAACAAGTTCGAGCTGTACTAAATGTAGCAGATAGTGGAAAACCACTTTAAAAACATAGAAACATAGAAATTAGGTGCAGGAGTAGGCCATTCGGCCCTTCGAGCCTGCACCGCCATTCAATATGATCATGGCTGATCATCCAACTCAGTATCCCGTACCTGCCTTCTCTCCATACCCCCTGATCCCCTTAGCCACAAGGGCCACATCTAACTCCCTCTTAAATATAGCCAATGAACTGTGGCCTCAACTACCCTCTGTGGCAGAGAGTTCCAGAGATTCACCACTCTCTGTGTGAAAAAAGTTCTTCTCATCTCGGTTTTAAAGGATTTCCCCCTTATCCTTAAGCTGTGACCCCTTGTCCTGGACTTCCCCAACATCGGGAACAATCTTCCTGCATCTAGCCTGTCCAACCCCTTAAGAATTTTGTAAGTTTCTATAAGATCCCCTCTCAATCTTCTAAATTCTAGAGAGTATAAACCAAGTCTATCCAGTCTTTCTTCATAAGACAGTCCTGACATCCCAGGAATCAGTCTGGTGAACCGTCTCTGCACTCCCTCTATGGCAATAATGTCCTTCCTCAGATTTGGAGACCAAAATGCTTACAATTGCTACAAAAACAAAATGCTTACAATTGTTGAAAATGATGAAGAATCATTCGGCTGCAGAAGCTTTACTGCTTTTTCTTCATTGAGATCGATCCTACATCAAGGACTTTACACCAGACTTTATCTCCCTACACAAAAATACTGGAGAAACTCAGCGGGTGCAGCAGCATCGATGGAGCCAAGGAAATTGGCAACGTTTCAGGCCGAAACCCAAAGGAAATAGGCAACGTTTCGGGTCGAAACCCAAAGGGTTTCGACCCGAAACGTTGCCTATTTCCTTCGCTCCATCGATGCTGCTGCACCTGCTGAGTTTCTCCAGCATTTTTGTCTACCTTCGATTTTCCAGCATCTGCAGTTCCTTCGTAAACACATTATCTCCCTCCCTCGTTTCCCATGGGGTCATCGATTCCCTAGAGTCCACTCGCACTGATTTGTTTTGCCTGTAACTTTTTATGCAAAGTGCTTTGTGTGTCTCTCTGCCTCTCTGACCTCTGTAAGATGTTGTCTGATCTGTTCCTTAATCCCTGCCCATCAGGTTGCTATTCCTTACCTCAGAGTTGACCCTGCAATAGGGCTTTAGAAATAGGTTTCCTTAAGCCGATTTGACACACTCCCCCGGTGATTAATAGAGAGTCGTGCATTGTATTTATCATACGGGATGTGCGGAAATTGCACGGCTTTATCAGTTTTTTACTTGCATCATTTCTTTGCACTTTGTGTATTTTGTAAGGGGAAATTTCAGAACAATACACTTTGCATTGACAGATTGCCCACCATGTGTATTGCTGTATTCAGCACTAGTATCGCTGAAACAAAGTTTGCAGCAGGGCTTTGAAACTGGGTGTCGGAACGAGGCGACACACCACCCTGATGAGCTGTGAAGCTCACCAAAAGGTCAGTCAGCCTATAGGGCCTGTCTCACTTGGTTACCGCCGGCATCATTAACTGACATAGAAACATAGAAATTAGGTGCAGGAGTAGGCCATTCGGCCCTTCGAGCCTGCACCGCCATTCAATATGATCATGGCTGATCATCCAACTCAGTATCCCATCCCTGCCTTCTCTCCATACCCCCTGATCCCCTTAGCCACAAGGGCCACATCTAACTCCCTCTTAAATATAGCCAATGAACTGTGGCCTCAACTACCCTCTGTGGCAGAGAGTTCCAGAGATTCACCACTCTCTGTGTGAAAAAAGTTCTTCTCATCTCGGTTTTAAAGGATTTCCCCCTCATCCTTAAGCTGTGACCCCTTGTCCTGGACTTCCCCAACATCGGGAACAATCTTCCTGCATCTAGCCTGTCCAACCCCTTAAGAATTTTGTAAGTTTCTATAAGATCCCCTCTCAGTCTCCTAAATTCTAGAGAGTACAAACCAAGTCTATCCAGTCTTTCTTCATAAGACAGTCCTGACATCCCAGGAATCAGTCTGGTGAACCGTCTCTGCACTCCCTCTATGGCAATAATGTCATTCCTCAGATTTGGAGACAAAAACTGTACGCAATACTCCAGGTGTGGTCTCACCAAGACCCTGTACAACTGTAGTAGAACCTGCATGCATACATTCAATGACTGGTGTACCATGACACCCAGATCTCGCTGCATCTCCCATCAGTCCACCAGGTAAAATTCGCGGCATGATGACGTATTGACGCGCGCCGTTTTTTCAAGTGTCGTAACATTCTTTTTGTCGCCACCGCAGGATGTTGAAATGTTCGAAATCGTTTGGCGACATTGATATGACGCTGGCAGTCGCGGAAATAAAACAAAACGGCAAGTGCAACAGGCCCTTGAGGGTTTCTGCGGACAGGCACAAAATGCTGGCGTAACTCAGCGGGACTGGCAGCATCTCTGGAGAGTGGGTGACGCGCCCATTCCTTCTCTCTACAGATGCTGCCAGTTCCGCTGAGTTACTCCAGCATTTTGTGTCTATCTTGGGTTTATATCAGCTTCTGCAGTTCCTTCCTGCGCTGGGTTTCTGTGGATTGGATTTGCATCTCCTCTGTATCTTAGTGGTATATTGGGAGCTTTTTGGTCATTGTATTTGGCAGCTGAAGATCAGAGCAGCAGAGAGCAAAGGGAGTTGTTCTGTTGTAGGTTAAACAAAGCTCTGAATTCTGCCTACAATCCCCTTTTCTGGTTATTTTAAACTCTGGCACAGTTTTTTTCTTTTACTTTAATTTAGATATATTTCAAGATCTTGAACTTGTTTGGGCGGGGAGTTTAACATCCAGGTCACTTTTTTTTTAGAAAGAATTGCAATAACCTAGCCGTGGTATTTCACATCCCATGGTAGAGTTTTCCTTTCCTGGGTCAGAATTGTGGGATGGAGCCCAGGAGGTTCGTTCAATGTTTCCACTTGATTAAGGGCCTGTCCCACTTGGGTGTCATTTGCGCGTCATTAACAAGGCATCCTAAAAATTGGTTGGCGCGCCTTGCACACGCTGACGTACTGATGGCGCACGCTGGCATACTGACGGCGTACGTGTAAGCGGGTGGTGACGTATAGTGACGCACGAACATTGCCTATGCTAATTTATTGAGCGTCGCCGGGCGTCAACGTCCGTAACCATGCTCCGCCCGTACGCCATCGGCGCGTCATTTGAGCGCCGCACCACGTGACCACCCAGGTATAAAGCGCGCGTGGTCTTGAAAAATTTCCACCATAATATCTTTGATTTTCACTGGGAAATCCTTGCCACGGAGATCGGACTAAGTACGAATGACATTGCAAATGGCTGCCGAAAGAAGTAGGGCCCTCAAGACCAGCCTGTCGCGTAAATGATGCGCAAATGACGCCCAAGTGGGGCGGGCCCTTTAGTTTTCCCTTGTACTGGACTGACCTGCTAATGTAAAATCCCCACCACCTTGATCTCTTTGTCACACCCGTGGATATTTCATGCTACAGAAAAGTGGATGTAAACCACAAACCTCAGAGGTTGAATGAATTATGTTTCTTTTGTTGATGGCAGAGACTAAAGATTGATTTAAAAAAAAAAAAATTTAAGACGCTTTATTTCTTCGTGATGTCGGGGAGGGGAGAAGGGAAAGACTGTAACGTTCATGGAATCATGATATCTTAACTTATTGAAATATTTTCCATTGTGCAGTTTACAAATTATTTCATTAATAAAGCTTAAAAGATGCAGCAAAAACACTGCTTTGTGTGGTATGTGAATACAACCCTCATGGGGTCACACAGCATGGAAACACCCCTTCCACCCAACTCAACCCTGCCTCATTTAAACTTTAATTTAATAGGTCATATGTAGGTTAACACAGGGTCAACGGTACAATGAAGTGTGTTTGACAAGACAACGGGTCACCTCAGCAATAATATTACACGGATAAAATAAGCTAAAAATGACATTGGTAAGGTAAAGACAATGATAAAATAATCAACGTATGATGTGAAATGTGTTTATGAGTCAGTGGCCTGATGGTAAAAACTGTTCTTAAGTCTGGTGGTACGTGCAGCCAAGCTCCTGTATCGCCTGTCTTACGGTAACAAGCAGAACAGTCTGCGTACTGGGTCTTATAGCTAACCCTATCTGCCCATGTTTGGCCCATGTCCCTCCATGTACCTATCCAAATGCTTCTTAAATATTTAAGAAGGAACTGCAGATGCTGGAAAATCGAAGGTAGACAAAAGTGCTGGAGAAACTCAGCGGGTGCAGCAGCATCTATGGAGCAAACGAAATAGGCAACGTTTCAGTCCAAGACCCCTTCTTCAGACTGATGGGGGGAGGGGGGGGGGGGGGGGGGGGGAAGAAGAAAGGAAAAAGGAAGAGGAGGAGCCCGATGGCTGAGGGAGAGCTGAGAAGGGGAGGAGACAGCAAAGGCTACCGGAAATTGGTGAATTCAATGTTTATGCCGCTAGGGTGCAGGCTGCCCAAGCGGAATATGAGGTGCTGCTCCTCCAATTTCCGGTGGTGCTCACTCTGGCCATGGAGGAGGCCCAGAACAGAAAGGTCAGATTCAGAATGGGAGGGGAAGTTGAAGTGTTAAGCCACCGGGAGATCAGGTTGGTTAATGCGGACCGAGCGGAGGTGTTCGGCCTCTTAAATATTGTTATTGTACCTGTCTCAACCATTTCCTCTTGCAGCTTGTGTACGAAGGAACTGCAGGTGCTGGTTTACACAAAAACACTGCAATAACTCAGCGGGACAGGCAGCATCTCTGGTAGAGGGAGATACTGCCTGAGCTGCTGGGTTACTCCAACATTTTGTGTGTAACGTGTTGCAACATGTTCCATATACCCAGGTTCAGGAATAGCCATTAAACTTGGCTCGGACAAAACTCTGAACATTAAGAGCCCATTATCTGTTATTTGGACTTTACCAGTTTATTTATTCATGTATATGGACACACTGATCTGTTTTGTAGTCAATGCCTACTATGTTCTGTTGTGCTGAAGCAAAGCAAGAATTTCATTGTCCTATCGAGGACACATGTCAATAAACTCACTTGAACTTGAACTGTTTCTAATCCCACAAAAGTCACCAACAAACCTTCCAAAGACACACCAGAAGCTACCTTTTCCCCAAATAATCTGTAAAGCATCCAAACGTTCTATCTGGGGTTAAACTGACACTTTGCAGAATGATAGGAATTGTTTTCCCATCAATATTCCCCATTGTAATTTGCAGTGTCGGCATCCTCTATTTAAATTAGCCACACCAGCTGGTGTAATGAAGCCAGTTTCTTGGGGCCAGTTTCTGGAATCCCTGCATCTTGTGTATTAAAAAAACGTTTATTCATCATCCAGGCAATTTCATAATGAATATTAAATAATGCTGCTTAAAAAAACCAAATGCAAATGCGGGGATTACAGCTCGTAATTAAATCAAAGCTTTAGTTTTAATGACCTAGTAGTTTAATTGTTTAAACAAAATTCCCATTGCATATTATTTGCAATGCACAGTTCTTATTAGGATTAAAAAAAAACAACTTGGGAATGATTAGGAGTAAAGTACACCCAGAGGGTGTGTCGGGGTTTGAGGTGAATGGGTTGCTGAAGTTTGAATTGTGAAGGGAAGGCATTTGGCCCACTGCATCAGGCAAGAGTACATGCAGAGTTGGCATCCAATATAATCAAGGACCACTCCCTCTTCTCCCCTCTCCCATCCTGCAAAAGGTCTCCCATCTGGCAAAAGTGTGAAAACGCACACCTGCAGATTCAGGACAGTTTCCAACTGTTATCAGGCAACTGAATGGTCCTCACATCAGCCCGAGTGCAGTCTAAATGCTTCATCTGTGGACCGGCTCGAATGTAATCATGTGTATATTTTTTTCTTTGACTGGACACGCAAACAAAAGCTGTTCATTGTCCCTCAAGTACATATGATATTTGTAAACGAGACATTGTGCCAGGTGTTCTCGAATGTGGGAGGAAGTCGAGGCTCCCGGAGAAAACTCACGCAAGTCACGGGGAGAACGTACAAACGCCGTACAGACAGCGCCCGTAGTCGGGATCGCTGTCATCGTCCGTCCTGTAAAGGACGCAAGCTACCGGCGACAATCAGTGGAAGCCATCACTTATGGCAATAGATAGACAATAGGTGCAGGAGTAGGTCATTCAGCCCTTCAAGCCAGCACCGCCATTCAATGTGATCATGGCTGATCATCCCACCTGTTCCTGCGTTCTCCCCATATCCCTTGACTCTGCTATCTTCTAGAGCCCTATCTAGCTCTCTCTTGAAAGTATCCAGAGGACCGGCCTCCACCGCCCTCTGAGGCAGAGAACCCCACAGACAGATGATGGTGGTATCAGAATTAGCTCAGGATACTTCCAGTTTCTAGCCCCTATGGGGCCAGTGATCAGTTATAGTACAGCAAGCAGGTATGTAATTTTGCACAAACATGGTGGTGGGGGGGGTAGGGGAGATACAGTCTACCCCACGACAGAGGTGGGAAGAGTTGTACAGTCTGATAGCTGCATTGGAACAGGGATCTCCTGTGGCATTCTGTGCAACACCTTGGTAGGACCATTCTGTTACTGAAGGTAGACACAAAAAGCTTCGAGTAGCTTAGCGGGACAGGCAGCATCTCTGGATAGAAGGAATGTGTGACGTTTTCGGTCGAGACCCTTTCCTTCTCTCCAAAGATGCTGCCTGTCCCGCTGAGTTACTCCAGCTTTTTGTGTCTATCTTCGGTTAAAACCAGCGTCTGCAATCTCTTCCCACACACTCTGTTACTGAAGGTGCTCCTCAGGTTAACCGGTTAAGGATATCAAGTTGTAATTAACTCCTCTTTCAAATTCATGCCCCCTGACCGTTATATTTCCATTTTAGGTTCAATGATGTTGAAAGTGGGCAGTGTAAACAGCTTGTGCGACCACTGAGTTTCTCCAGCACTTTTGTGTACCTTCGATTTTCCAGCACCTGCAGTTCCTTCTTAAACACTTTGTGAGATTTTATTTTGCCAGGTCCTGCTGCGAATGGTTGCATTGACACTTAACAAAGGAAGGAGTTGGCTGCAAGTCTGGCAGAGGAGAGAGATTTGCTTTGAGGTTAGGAAAACAAAATGTTAATATGGACAGGCCTATGCTTAACAGAGACAAATGTAAGCTGATTGGTGCAGACAGGTTGTCCAGCCAGTTTGAAGATTGTTCATTTATTGTACCTGATCAAAGTTTGGTTATTGGCTTTGACAATAGATGTCGACAGCATAGGGCTGCGCATAATTTTATTTGCATGTTTATTAATGTTATTAATATTTGAAATGCGCGCTGGCTGTTAAGGCAAAGTTGCTTTGGTGGAAATGACTTCTGAGGTGAGTTGAAGGACAAAGGAGAAATCTGCTCGGGGTTTTTAAGTGTCTCTCTGTCTCTCTGCGTCTCTCTCTGCCTCTCTCTGCGTCTCTCTCTGCGCCTCTCTCTGTGCCTCTCTCTGCGCCTCTCTCTGCGCCTCTCTCTGCGCCTCTATCTCTGTGCCTCTCTCTCTGCGCCTCTCTCTGCGCCTCTCTCTCTGCGCCTCTCTCTCTGCGCCTCTCTCTCTGTGCCTCTCTCTCTGTGCCTCTCTCTCTGTGCCTCTCTCTCTGTGCCTCTCTCTCTCTCTCTCTGCCGCACTCTTGCTGCCTCTGCCTCTCTCTCTCTCTGCCTCTCTCTCTGCCTCTCTCTCTGCTCTCTCTCTCTGCCTCTCTCTGCCTCTGCTCTCTCTCTGCCTGCCTCTCCCTCTCTCTGCCTCTCTCCCTGCCTCTCTCCCTGCCTCTCTGTCTGCCTCTCTCTCTTCTCTGTCTCTCTCTCTCTGTCTGCCTCTCTCTCTGCCTCTCTCTCTGCCTCTCTCTCTCTGCCTCTCTCTCTCTCTGCCTCTCTCTCTGCCTCTCTCTCTCTCTGCCTCTCTCTCTCTCTCTCTCTCTCTCTCTCTCTCTCTCTGAGCTCTTCTCTCTGCCTCTCTCTCTGCCTCTCTCTCTCTGCCTCTCTCTCTCTCTCTGCCTCTCTCTGCCTCTCTCTCTGCCTCTCTCTCTGCCTCTCTCTCTCTCTCTGCCTCTCTCTCTCTGCCTCTCTCTGTGCCTCTCTCTCCATCTGCTCTCTCTCTCTCTCTCTCTGTCTCTGCCTCTCTCTCTGCCTCTCTCTCTCTGCCTCTCTCTCTCTGCCTCTCTCTCTCTGCCTCTCCCTGCCTGCGAAATCAGAAAAGTAGAAACCTCTTCTCCCAACATGTGCTGTCCACCCAGATACCAACCATCTGGAAGCAGTGAGGCGCGCTGAAGCAGGCATACACTTCCGAATAGATCCAATGTATGTCCGAGTCAGAGCTGGACAAGAGATTCCCTTCAGATAAACACAAAAAGCTGGAGTAACAGACTCTGAAGCAGGGTCTCGACACGAAACGTCACCGATTCCTTCTCTCCAGAGATGCTGTCTGGCCCGCTCAGTTACTCCAGCTTTTTGTGTCTATCTTCGATTAAACCAGCATCTGCAGTTCCTTCTTAGCCATTCCCTTGAGAGTCTGCTCTGGCCTTCTCTGTAAGTATTTCTTATCTCCATTGTCATCTCCTTGCGCTATAATATTAATATTTGATGTCCTCAACTTGCGCTGGTGTTAATATTATTTTATCTGTTTTCCCGACTGTCAGTCTGCCTGCTGTTACTGCCATTCACTTGAACTGATTGCCCCTCTATCTATTCTCTGATCTGTTTATCTACTGTGTTTCTCTCCCTCTTTTCTCTGTACACCTGCCTCTCTCCTCTTGTCTGCCTTGCCTCCTCTGTGTGCTTTCTCCTCTGATGCTTACACCGTGTTTGCAGGTGATACTGAAACTCACTGAGTTTGTAGACTATGCTAAAATAGATGGAGTTGTAGACAGTGAAGAGGGTTATCAACAGTCATACAGTGTGGAAACAGACCATTCGGCCCAACTTGTCCATACCAGCCACCCATCCACACTAGTCCCACCAGCCTGGCCCATTCCCTCTAAACCTGTCCTATCCATGTACATGGGTAATTGTTTCTTACACGTTGCGATAGTCCCTGCCTCGACTACCTACTCTGGCAGCTCATACCATACACCCACCACCCTTTGTCAAGTCAAGTCAAGTTTATTTGGCACATACACATACGAGATGTGCAGTGAAATGAAAGTGGCAATGCTCGCGGACTTTTGTGCAAAAGACAAACAACAAAACAACCAAACAAACTATAAACACAATCATAACACACATATTCTTTTACATAATAAATAATGGAAGGAAAAACGTTCTGTAGAGTTAGTCCCTGGTGAGATAGGCGTTTACAGTCCGAATTGCCTCTGGGAAGAAACTCCTTCTCAACCTCTCCGTTCTCACCGCATGGCAACGGAGGCGTTTGCCTGACCGTAGTGTGAAAATGTTACCCCTCAGATCCCTATTAAATCTTTCCCCCTGCATCTTAAAATGTCCTCTGGTTCTCGATTTCTCCTGCTCTGGGCAAGGGACAATGTGCGCGTACCCGATCTATTCCTCTCATGATTTTGTCTACCTCCAGATAAGATCACCACTCATCCTCCTGCGCTCCAAGGAATAGAGTCCCAGTCTGTTCAACCTCTCTCTACATAGCTCAGACCCTCGGCTCCTGGCAACGGAGCGGAACGTGGGCCTTTTTTCCATCCATTTCCGTAACCGGACCCGACCCGACCCGACCCGCAGTGTAATCAACGTTGTGGGGGAACAGTTTGTGTTAATAAATTAAAATTCTGAAAATGAGAAGATTTTTCCCAAAGAACTTTTATTTTTACGAGGATGTTTCCGTAACCGGCTTCCGTCTCCGCACTAGTATCTTTGCTCCGCTACGATGGGATCTTTGGTGTGGAGACGGAAGCCGGTTACGGAAATGGGGCTGAAAATTACCCATGAATCTGCCCATGACCGTACTAGGTCTTTTTCGTTGAGTGGGACGATCTTGCTCGCTGTAGGATCTTTGGGGTAGACTGTATGGAATGATCTGCCAGGTGAAACTGTGGGTTTAAGGAATGAGCTGCAGGAGGAGGTAGTTGAGGCTAGTACCATTAAGAAAGCAACAGACCACTTCATTTAAAAGACCTTCATTTTGTGGGGTTATAGTGTGGGGGTGGGTCTATGGAACAAACTGCCAGCTCAATGCTATTCACCTCAATCCCTGTGGCAGTGAACTCCACACTCTGGTCACTTTCGCAGGAGGTAGTTGAAGGAGATTCAATAACATTTAACAGGCATTTGGAGTGGGTGCATAGATTGGAGACGTGGGCTCAAAGCAGGCAAATGGATCTGGCTTCAATGGGGTGTCTTGAACAGCATGGACCCGCTGGGCAGAAGGGCCTTTTTCTGTGCTGCATCACACGATGACTCTCTGCCTCATTCACGGTCCCACAAGGAGTGTTTGGTCCAACACATCCCCAGCAGATTAATCAATACAATAAAGAGACACATGATCACGTTCAATAATACAGAATGAAGAGCAATTGATGACGGAATACTAAATACAGCTGAGTTCTGTTCGGCAGCTGCATCATTAACTCATTCTCAACCCTCTCTTTATTCTGACAATTTGTGTTAAAAATTCTGTCTTGGTTTTCAAAATAGCTTTGATGCCATTTCATTGTGTGAGACATTTTGAAGTGTTGTAGGTATCACAGGCATATAATTAGCCGTGTTCCCTTTTAAAGTTCCTTTGTGCTGTGTTTGGTGTGTAGGTACAATCTCATAAATAGCCTCCCCACACCAACGCACCAGTCATGTGGTAGGATTTCATGCATAATCTTGGGGAAGGGGGAAGGTGCCTTAATGCTGCCTAAGGAAAGGCAGCCAGTATCATCGTGGACCCACGCAACCCAGGCCACGCTTTCATTTCACTCCAACCATCAGGAAGAAGGTACAGGAGTCTGAAAAACCAAGAGCCAAGAGATTTAATTGTCATGTGTCCCTGTATAGGACAATGAAATTCTTGCTTTGCTTCAGCACAACAGAACATAGTTGGTGTTTAAGAAGGAACTGTGCAGATGCTGGAAAATCGAAGGTACACAAAAATGCTGGAGAAACAGTGGGTGCAGCAGCATCTGCAGGAGCGAAGGAAATAGGCAACGTTTCGAGCCGAAACCCTTCTTAAGACATAGTAGGCGGTGTAGGCATAGAGTGGTGGCGGTGTGGAATGAGCTCCCAGTGGAAGTGATGGAGGCAGGTTCATTAGTATCATTTAAAAATAAATTGGATAGGCATATGGATGAGAAGGGAATGGAGGGTTATGGTACGAATGCAGGCAGGTGGGACTAAGGGGAAAATATTTGTTCGGCATGGACTTGTAGGGCCGAGATGGCCTGTTTCTGTGCTGTAATTGTTATATGGTTATATGGTTATAGGCATTGACTACAAAACAGATCAGTGTGTCCATATACCATTATATAAATATATACACACATGAATATATAAACTGATAAAGTGCAAATAACAGATAATAGGCTATTGATATTCAGTTTTGTCCGAGCCAAGTTTAATAGCCTGACGGCTGTGGGGAAGTAGCTATTCCTGAACCTGGGCGTTGCAGTCTTCCGTAGGTAGCAGGGAGATGAGTGTGTGGCCAGGATGGTGTGGGTCCTTGATGATGCTGCCGGCCTTTTTGAGGCAGCGACTGCGATAGATCCCCTCGATGGAAGGGAGGTCAGAGCCAATGATGGACTGGGCAGTGTTTACTACTTTTTGTAGTCTTTTCTGCTCCTGGGCGCTCAAGTTGCCGAACCAGGCCACGATGAGATGGGTCAGCAAGAAGACGAGCATCATCACCATGATGAAGAACAGCTTCTTCCCGACAACCATCATGCTCTTTTAAACACTGCAAAGCACCAAACTATAAACTGGGAGCATCCAGGAAGCAGGCAGGAAAATGAAATGCGAGATAAATGATGCATGGTGCATTCTACTGCACAGCCATCTCCCCCACCCCCTCCCCAGGCCACCACAAACAAACCTCCTCAATCTCTGCATGTCATGTGCAAGCAGATACATGTTGTGTGAGATTCCCTGTCTCACTCCAAAGGGCAGAGCTCACACCGACACTCCAGAGAGGTGCCCTCTCCCAGATGTGAAGTTAAACCAAGAACCCTCTCGTATGGGTATAAAATGTCCCGCAGCCACAAGCTTTTCACTGTACATAGAAAATAGGTGCAGGAGGAGGCCATTCGGCCCTTCGAGCCAGCACCTTGGTACACGTGACAATAAACTGAACTGAAAAGAACAGTGGATTTGTGTTGGAAGGAACTGTAGATGCTGGTTTATACCATAGATAGACACAAAAAGCTGGAGTAAGTCAAGTCAAGTCAAGTTTATTCGTCACATAGACATACGAGATGTGCAGTGAAATGAAAAGTGGCAATGCTCGCGGACTTTGTGCAAAAAGACAAACAAACAAACAAACTCAGCAAGTCAGACATCATCTCTGCAGAAAAGGAATAGGTGACGTTTCGGGCAGAGACCCTTCTTCAGACTGGCATCACACGCCTCAGCACTCGTGAGTAAGGCAAGGCAGCGCCTTTACCACCTCAGGCAATTGAGGAAATTCAGAGTGTCTCCGAGGATCCTCCAGTGCTTCTACGCAGCGGCGGTGGAAAGCATCTTGGCCGGGAACATTACCATCTGGTTTGGGAATTGCTCTGCCAACGACAAGAAGGCTCTGCAGAGAGTAGTGCGTTCGGCCGAACGCACTATGGGAACTTCACTTGCCCCCCTGCAGGAACTATACATCAGGAGGTGCAACTCCAGAGCCAACAAGATCATGAGAGACCCCTTCCACCCCTGCAACGGACTGTTCCAGCTGCTACGGCCAGGCAAACGCCTCCGTTGCCATGCGGTGAGAACGGAGAGGTTGAGAAGGAGTTTCTTCCCAGAGGCCATTCGGACTGTAAACGCCTATCTCACCAGGGACTAACTCTACTGAACGTTTTTCCTTCCATTATTTATTATGTAAAAGAATATGTGTGTTACGATTGTGTTTATAGTTTGTTTGGTTTGTTTGTCTTTTGCACAAACGTCCGCGAGCATTGCCACTTTCATTTCACTGCACATCTCGGATGTGTATGTGACAAATAAACTTGACTTGACTTGAGACTGAGTATCAGGAAAGGGAAATGAGAGATATAGAAAGTAAATAGACGAATAAGAGAAATGCAAAAAGCAATGATGATCAAAGAATCATAAATCAATAACTATGTCTATAAATATAACACTGCATTAAACAGAGTGTGTAGGATAGTGCTAGTGTACGGGGGTGATCGCTGGTCGGCACGGCCTCCGTGGGCCGAAGGGCCTGTTTCCGCGCTGTATCTCTAAAGTAAAGATTTGAACTCGGGCGTTAGTTCAAATCTAAACTAAAGAATCAAAGATCGGCTGTAGAACAAACACCAATATGATGACGTCTTTCTAATAGGGCTGTAAAGTGACACTACAGAAGTATCTCAGTATCTGCAAAGCAATTTAGGACTTCCCACTGATGTGTAAACAGCCCTTTAAATTCCACTCAAGATTCACTTGACAGATGATCCCAACAGGGTTGGTGATGAGCATGTGGTGAATAGTCTCTCTGTTTTACACTGCTTTTTATTTGGTTATGTCTAGGGTGTTAACACTTAGTCCCGGGGGTATTCGTATCTCTCAAACCATTGTACAGGCAACACTCTGTGTGTAGTTTCTGCTGCATGCGTTTGCTGGTGGAAATTGTTCAGAGGGTATATTCCCAGCCTTATTTAATTTTGACATTGATTTTTATTTGTGTAGCTTCTCCGTGGATTGTCACCTTGTCGCGGTGGAGAAGCTTGTGTGGACCTGAGGTCCTTGGTTCTTTGTTTCCTGGCCCTCCAAAATATTCCAAATGGAATTTAAACTGGAGGTGGTGGAGGGAGGACTTAAGCCAGAAAGTTTGCTTGGGTTCTCAGTACTGAGAGCGATGCCGTCTGGAGCTGGCCACCCATGGCGGTAAGGTCGAGGGGGAGGTCTGGTCCCTGACAAAGAGCCAATCCAACCAAGACCTCAACGGTGGAACAGGCGGAGGACGATGGCTGACCTTAGTGGAGCGTCACAGCGGCTGGGAAGGCGGATGAAGGCTGCGGCAGAAAAGGGTCTCCGGTCGTCTTAGACTCCATGCCACTGGATCCTGACCCAGATCTGTCAAGGACCGTGGGGTGGCTGTCTGTGCACCAGTCTCCCCACGTTAAACAAAGTCACGCACAGGCGTCCTCCATATAGGGAATGGCCCTATGGAGAGGAGAAGACAGTCATACTCGTTTCAAGTGAGACCACACCTGGAGTATTGCGTACAGTTTTAGTCTCCAAATCTGAGGAAGGACATTATTGCCATAGAGGGAGTGCAGAGAAGGTTCACCAGACTGATTCCTGGGATGTCAGGACTGTCTTATGAAGAAAGACTGGATAGACTTGGTTTATACTCTCTAGAATTTAGGAGATTGAGAGGGGATCTTATAGAAACTTACAAAATTCTTAAGGGGTTGGGCAAGCTAGATGCAGGAAGATTGCTCCCGATGTTGGGGAAGTCCAGGACAAGGGGTCACAGCTTAAGGATAAGGGGGAAATCCTTTAAAACCGAGATGAGAAGAACTTTTTTCACACAGAGAGTGGTGAATCTCTGGAACTCTCTGCCACAGAGGGTAGTCGAGGCCAGTTCATTGGCTATATTTAAGAGGGAGTTAGATGTGGCCCTTGTGGCTAAGAGGATCAGAGGGTATGGAGAGAAGGCAGGTACGGGATACTGAGTTGGATGATCAGCCATGATCATATTGAATGGTGGTGCTGGCTCGAAGGGCCGAATGGCCTACTCCTGCACCTAATTTCTATGTTTCTATGTAAGTGACCGCCGATGATGATTTTTGGAGTTCAGTTTGAATTTCCTGAGGTTTTATGATCTTAAAGGGTTATAGGGAAGTGTTTATAGAGCAGACGGTGCAGGTACATTGGAAATTGAGTCACATGTAGATAGGGTGGTCAAAAAGGCTTTTGGCACATAGTCCTTCATCAGTCAGAGTATTGAGAGTGAAGAAGGGTCTCGAAATGAAGTGTCACTCATACCTTCTCTCCAGTGATGCTGTCTGTCCTGCTGAGTTACTCAAGCATTCCGTGTCTATGCCCCCCCCCCCCCCCCCTTGATGTAATCTCCCTCCCCTGCCTTAAGCCCCCCCCCCAAATCCATCTCCTTATAAATTCCTACGACAGAGACAAAATGCTGGAGTAACTCAGCGGGACAGGCAACATCTCTGGAGAGAAGGAATGGGTGATGTTTCAGGTTGAGACCCTTCTTCACACTATACATTTTCTCCCTCCCCCCATTCCCTGTTTTGGGGAGGGGTTTACCTGCAGTAGGAACGGGACAGCCAATAGTCTGAGGAAAGGTTTCAGCACCTCATATTTCGCTTGAGTAGTTTACACCCCAGCGGTATGATCATTGACTTCTCCAATTTCAGGTAGTCCCTGCTTTCTCCCTCTTTCCCCATCCCTTCCCAGCTCTCCCTCAGCCCACTGTCTCCTCCTCCTCTTCCTTTCTTCTTCCCGCCCCCACATCAGTCTGAAGAACTGAAGAAGTCGCCTATTTCCTTCGCTCCATAGACGCTGCTGCACCCGCTGAGTTTCTCCAGCATTTTTGTGTACCTTCGATTTTCCAGCATCTGCACAGTTCCTTCTTAAACAGCTCCATATACCTGGTGCGTAGGGTGCAGGTAGGTTGGGGTGGGGTGGGGTGGCTTGGGTTATGTTGGGAGGTGACGGCTGTTGGGCTTCATAAGAACCACTAGCCTCTGCTAGTGACACCAAACCACTGTCCAGCTTGAGGCCGATGTAACCCTGGCCTCTCTCCCTTCACTTCCTCTGTCACAGTCACTGCTGTGGGGTAATAATGATAGAGGCTTGAAATACTCCAGATTGCAGGTTTGAATTGCCTTTACAAGCCCACGTTCCACCGAGCCTGACACAACCTAGCATTAGGAGGTGGGGCGAGGTGAGGATATGAGCTGCATCCATTGATGTTCTAATGACTGGGTGAGTCCCTCGGCATTCAGTGCCGGTGACGTGAAGGCATTGGTGTGTTAGTAAGAAGCTGGAGGGGATTCAAACACGCACTGGAGAATAATCCACAGAGTGTGTAGGAAGGAACTGCAGATAGACACAAGATGCTACAAGGAACTGCAGATGCTGAAGATAGACACAAAATGCTGGAGTAACTCAGCGGGACAGGCAACGTGTTGGATAGGAATGGGTGACGTTTTGGGTCGAGACCCTTCTTTCAACTATTTGCTAGTGTCTAGAGAACAATTCAGAGTCAGACAGCAGAGAAACAGGCTCTTTGTCCAAACTTGTCCATGCTGACCAAGATGACCCATCTAAGCTGGTCCTCAGACTGAAGAAGGGTCTCGACCCGAAACATCACCTGTTCCTTCGCTCCATAGATGCTGCCTCACCCGCTGAGATAGACAATAGACAATAGGTGCAGGAGTAGACCATTCGGCCCTTCGAGCCAGCACCAAAATGCAGAGTTTCTCCAGCATGTTTGCATACCTTCGATTGTTCCAGCATCTGCAGTTCCTTCTTAAACATTCCAACAGCTGAGATGTGCTATAATATCAACAAAAAGAGGAAATGTAAAATTTTAAAACAATTCTGCATTGGAATCAATCCGACTTTCATTTTTAGGCCTAGTTCCAAGGAAAGCCTCACTCTAGCCTAGTAGATGTAGTTGCCATGGCAACCTGTGTCGGTGTTGGAATCAGCTACACAAATTAAAAGGTCCATACAATATGCTCGGATTTTGTAAAAATAGAACGGCAGGCCGATTGTAATCGCCTTCGTGAAACATTCAAAATGAAGGCATTAGAGAAAGGAAGTCCAGGTAAGTCGAGAGTTTGCATAATCAATAGTCATTGGGCTTTCTTCTCCGGACCGGTCAAAATATTGATCTCAGTGGAGAATATGAGCGGCATCCGTCTATCTCACTAATCCTTCCCAAGGAATCTCTCATGTCATCCCCACCCCCCCTCCCCCCCGCTTTTCACTGTACCTCAGTACACATCACAATAAACTAAACTGAACACAAAAGGAATGGGTGACGTTTCGGGTTGCGAAACTGTCCGAAGAAGGGTCTCGACCTGAAACATCGCCTGTTCCTTTCACCCAGAGATGCTGCCTGACCCGCTGAGTTAAGGGCCTGTTCCGCGAGCACGTGACTCCATGCGGCAAGCGCGACCTAACGTGGTCACTTGAGCCGTACGGCCTCGCGGGGCCGGTCCCACTTCGATCGCCGGAGTTGGTCCCGACATCGCGCGGGGCTCTGAAAAACTGACCGTGTTCAAATATTCTACGCGGCAACGGCCTACCGGCCCGCAGCCGCCTCCACGGACGTGCGCAGCGTCTTGACGCCGTATGTCGAGCGCGAACTTCCCGCGAACTTCACGTCACTCACTCAACCTCCGCGCGGCCCTCGTTTCCGGTTTGGTCACGCTCGCCGCATGCAGGTCGCACGCTCGTGGGACCAGCCCTTTACTCCAGCACTTTGTGTCTGCCCCCCCGTCTCCAGAATCTGCCCGTACCCTCCGCTCCACGTTACTTATGGTTGCTCAGGAGACAGGCGAGTGCGTCAGTCGGCACGGCAACCTGATTGAAATTCAGGCCTCAAGAGGCCTCCTTGAACCAGCGGTTCGAATTTGAGCAGCACAAAAAAAAAACCCTCATTATTTTTCAGTCAATGTCCCAAATGCACCTCAAGAGAAAAACAGTTGCCGTGGCAACCGCCCCCCCGCCTTCCAAACAGAATGCATTTCAATAGGAATTGGCTTCCACGGCCCAGCAAGATGTTTGCCATCCTAGCTCCCCACCGCTCAGATAAGGCGCAAAAAAATCTACTTTGCAAAAATGTGTCGTCAGAAATCGGAGTCAAATATAATAGAGGCCGGGTGTATATGTGAGGGTGGGGGGGGGGAGGGGGGGGGGGGGGGGGGATAAGTCAACTGGCACAGTGATCAACATCATTAGATTGGTAATTGCACCTTATCTCTGGCTCTAGCATTGATGGCCATCTGTGTTGTGACTGGGTGATCCGGGCTGCTGAGCAGACTGTCGTTACTTGAAAATTACTTTTGCTGTTGTTAGCCAGCAAGAAAATGGGTTCTGTGGTCTCAGTGCTGGACTAAATCTCGCTTCTGAATTGTTTCCCAGGCTGTGGGGACAGGTGGAAAGGCGTCTTTATAATGAGGTTTGATTTATTGATCGGGCCCACGTCAACCATCGATCGCCCCTTCTCTGGTATCTCATTCCCTGCACATCAGGGAGACTGTACAGAGGGATAATTAACACACAAACCTGTGCGTCATTAGGATGTGTGATTTTTACCTTGCGATCCCCACACAATCACAACAAGACTTTATTAGCCAAGTATGTTTTTGCAACATACGAGGAATTTCATTTGCCGAGTTAGTCGCATAAATAGAAAGCAATGGAACACACAAAATACATTTTAACGTAAACATCCACCACAGTGACTCTTCCACATTCCTCACTGTGATGGAAGGCAAAATAAAGTAAGTAAGTAAGTAAGTTTATTGGCCAGGTATTCACATACAAGGAATTTGCCTTGGTGCTCCGCCCACAAGTAACAACATGACATACAGTGACAGTTACGAATGACTTAAAAAAACACTAAACATTAATAATAATAAAACATTAATGATAAAAACACCATTGATCAAGCATGTGAACCAACAAAATACCAGATCAAAGGAGGCTACAGATTATTGGCTGTTGAGTAGAGCAACTACTCGTGGATAAAAGCTGTTTTTATTTCTGGCTGTGGCAGCTTTGACAGTCCGCAGTTGCCTTCCAGAGGGAAGTGATTCAAAGAGTTTGTGGCCAGGGTGAGAGGGGTCAGAGATGATCTTGCCCGCTCGCTTCTTGGCCCTTACAGTGTACAAAAGTTCAAATGTCTTCTCTTCTATTCACTCCCGTGGTCGAGGGCTTCGAGCCGTTCGTTGGCGGCACGATCTTGACTCCCGTAGCCGGCTATTGGGCCCCTTCATCGGGGCGATCAAGCTCCTGCATCGAGCAAGACCCTTCTCCAGGTCCCGACCATAACCGTCGCCTTTCCGCGTTCTTCAATGATGCTGCCTGACCCGCTGAGTTACTCTAGTACCTCGTGTCCTCCTCCTTCACACTAGTTCTACCTTATCACAGTTTCATATCCACTCCTTACACACACACGGAGCAATTTACAGAGGGCCAGTTAACCTATAAACCCGCACGTCTTTGGGATGTGGGAGGAAACCGGAGCACCCGGAGAAAACCCACGTGATCGCAGAGAGAGCGTGCAAAGGAATGGGGGGGTGGGGGGGATGGGAGGGAGCGAGATTAGAGGAGGGAACGGGATGAGAGGGGGGAGAAGGCAGTCACGGTGGCACAGAGGTACAGTTGCTACCTTACAGTAAAATGCAGCGCCAGAGACACGGGTTCGATCCCCACTACAGGTGCTGTCTGTACGGAGTTTGCACGTTCCCCCCATGGCCTGCGTGGGTTTTCTCCGAGATCTTCGGTTTCCTCCCGCACTCCAAAGACGTACAGGTTTTACATCAAAAAATGTATTCAATTATTAAAAAATAATATTTCCACTACAATAAAACAAGCCAGAACCCACCACCATAAATACAATACAAACATGTATCCATAATAAACTACTATACAATTATGATACAATCCTTATTGAGGATACATTTAACACCCTGCGGAGCCCAGCGGCCCCGGAACTCCCTCAGGGTGCCCACAGACAGGGCGTATTCCCTTTCTAATCCCACCCGGGCACGGACGTAACCCCGGAAAAGGGGCAGGCAGCTGGCCCGGGTAGAGCCCTCCACCGTCTGGCGCCGTGACTCGCCGGACGGCCAGCTTGGCCAGGCCCAGGAGCAACCCGACCAGGACAAAGACGTGCAGGTTTGCAGGTTAATTGGTTTGGTGAAAAATGTAAAGTTGGCGATGTGCGGAGTACTGCCCTGTCGACTGCAACATTCAGACGGTTCAGAGGGGGTAGAGTAGGGAGCGGGGGGAGAGGGGGGAACAGGATGAGAGGACGGAGTGTGAGTAGGGGAGAGGGGGTAGAGTAGGGAGCGGGGGGGGGGGGAGGAAGGAACGGGATATTGGAGGGAGGAGGGAGTGGGGGTAGTGGAGGGAGAGGAGGGAGCAAGATTAGAGGAGTGAATGGGATGAGAGGAGGGAGTGGGAACAGGGAGAGGGGGTAGAGTAGGGAACAGGGAGATTGGAGGGAGGGAGTGGGGGGAGAGCAGGGAGGGAGTGGACACATTGGCACAGAGCACAGACCAGTTGGCCTGTGGATAATTCCACAAGGCTGAGACACCTTGGAGAGGATGTGCGGCAACACTGTCTAATTAATGTGCAAATCACCACCCTCTCCTGTGAATGCTTCCCAATATTGAAAGATAATGACTAGTCCGAGCCTCCAGCACGTCAAGTACTGGCACCTGCACATGTTTACCAAGCTGTAAATTAAAGTGCTAGACAAGAATTATATTGCTGTGACAATGACTGGCATCAGCTGGCTACTGGAACGCTAAAGCACTAACAGCTAATTTTCTTCCAGCAGATGTGTGCGCGCTGAACGTGTTCGACACTGTTTCCTTTCTTCTCGCTTGGAAACTGCGGCAGTTCTTGCACAGGTTATTATTGGGGCCGAACCTCAGTCTGTGCAGTTTAGTTTGTGGTTGTAGTGTGGAAACAGGCCCTTCGGCCCACCGAGTCCGTGCCGACCGGCGATCCCCGCACGCTAAAGGGCCTGTCCCACTTGGCCGCCAATTGCGCGTCACGCAGGTGACCAGCGAAGATTTTTGTACATCACAAAATCCTGCGACGCTGCGAGCGGCCATGCGTCACTGCCTATGTCATCGCTCATAATGCGCGCATCACGTGCGTGTCATGACACGCGTGTCGTGCATCGTGACACGTAAATTATGTCACGTAAATTACATGCAAATGACGTCCAAGTGGGACAGCCCTTAACACTATCCTACACACACACACACACACACCCGCACACATACCACACACACACACACACGCACACACACACACACCACCCACACACACACACACACACACACACACTCACACACACACCCACACACACACACACACCCACACCCACGCACACAACCACTCACACACACACACACACACACACACACACACACACGACAATTTTACATATATACCAAGCCAATTAACCTGCAAATCTGCACGTCTTTGGAGTGTGGGAGGAAAACCGAAGATTGCAGAGAAAACCCACGTGGGTCACAGGGAGAACGTGCAAACTCCGTACAGACAGCGCCCGTAGTCAGGATCGAACCTGGGTCTCTGGTGCTGTAAGGCAGCAACTCTACCGCTGCGCCACCGTGCTGCATTGGTAGTGAATGTAAACGTTGAGGCTTCTTATTGTCACGTGCACCAAGGTACAGTGTAAAGCTTTATTTTGCATGATATCCAACCAAATTAGATATATAAATGCAATCGTCAAACTCCAGTACAATAGGTAGAGCAATGGGGAAGATACAGAATGCAGAATATAGTTCTCAGCATTGTAGCACACCAGTTCCACAGAGAGAGTCCAATGTCCGCAATGGGGTAGAGGTGAATCAGACTGCACCAATAGACAATAGACAATAGGTGCAGGAGTAGGCCATTCGGCCCTTCGAGCCAGCACCGACATTCAATGTGATCATGGCTGATCATCCCCAATCAGTACCCCGTTCCTGCCTTCTCCCCATATCCCCTGACTCCGCTATTTTTAAGAGCCCCATCTAGCTCTCTCTTGAAAGCATCCAGAGAACCTGCCTCCACCGCCCTCTGAGGCAGAGAATTCCACAGACTCACCACTCTCTGCGGGAAAAAGTGTTTCCTCGTCTCCGTTCTAAATGGCTTACCCCTTATTCTTAAACTGTGTGTGTGGCCCCTGGTTCTGGACTTCCCCCAACATCAGGAACATGTTACACAAAAACAGCTGGAGAAACTCAGCGGGTGCAGCAGCATCTATGGAGCGAAGGAAATAGGCAACGTTTCGGCCCGAAACCCTTGGTTTTCGGCCCGAAACGTTGCCTATTTCCTTCGCTCCATAGATGCTGCTGCACCCGCTGAGTTTCTCCAGCTTTTTTTTTTGTGTAACCTTCGATTCTCCAGCATCTGCAGTTCCTTCTTAAACATCAGGAACATGTTTCCTGCCTCTAGTGTGTCCAAGCCCATAACAATCTTATATGTTTCAATGAGATATCCTCTCATCCTTCTAAACTCCAGAGTGTACAAGCCCAGCCGCTCCATTCTCTCGGCATATGACAGTCCCGCCATCCTGGGAAGTACCCTGGCTTATGGAAGGACCATAAGAAGCCTGATAACAGAGGGATGAAGCTGCTCCTGAGTCTGGTTGTGCGAGCTTTGAAGCTTCTGTCCCTTCTGCCCCATGGGAGCGGGGTGAAGAAGGGCTGGCCGGGTTGA